>NW_026559133.1:0-79527 GCF_026930045.1 Uloborus diversus | reverse complement strand
GAATTTGGACAATTTTGTGTTATTATAAATTTTCTTAACGTCATCGTTTTCTAACGCGATGTCGCCAAAAAATTTCAATGTGGCGGTTGCTACCCTAGCAGCAAAGTGCTTAGCTGGCTCCTTTTCGTACATTTTACACGAGGAAAATAGCTGTTGTCGTGATGTTAAACTGGATTTAATTTCAAAAAAATCTAAGAATTTAGTTTTGAAATTATCATAATTAAGCTCAGAAGATAGATCCGGGCAGTTTATCAAGTGGTTTAATGCGGTACCTCGGATTCGTGATTTTATTACAAACAATTTCTCTTCATCGGAACAATTGGATGCGGTGGTAAGACTATCAACTAATTGTACAAAATATCGGGGTGTGACAGCAGAAGAGTTATCGAATTGTGGGATAAGGGACTGAAAAGGTGGCTAGTTTTGAAATAATGGGGAGGGAAATTAGCACCAGCGGGAGGATTTTCGGAGTTTGTATTTTGCATGATTACAATTTTTTTCCTTTTCAAAATATTTCAATAAACAAATAATAACGCAATAAATTTTCTCAAAAGAACACAAATAAAATACATTTTCAATATCGATCCGTCATAATAGAGAAAAATTAAAGCGATAACTAATAATTTCATTTCACAAAAAAAATCAGCAAGTATAAATTCAAACAAAAAAAATTTCAAGAGCCTTTAATTGTTTTTAGACATGACTACGTAAAGCTATAGACACCATTTAAAATCAGAGAAAATAATTGAGTCTTATTTAAAGTGAATATAATATTACAGGTATAAAGTGATAAGTTCCTTCCAACTATATTGAATGCAAACAAAGTAATTTCTCTAGCAAAATAGAAAAAGTCACGGTATCATTTAATGTTGCCTTTGACTAAATTAAAAATCGCGTAATCAATAAACATTCAAATTTGCACGGCATCCATTTACTGTTGCCGTTCACTAACATAAATTTCGCGTCGTCAATAACCGTTCGGAATGGCCACGGCATCATTTACTGCTGGGCCGATACCCCATAGTGGAGTTCGTACAATGCGTTGTGTTATGATTTGGTGGACTTTTGGACTGTAGGAATAATAGTTGGATTCATTTTTGCACCTTGAAAGTTTATTAAATAAAATAGTACATATACAGTTCTAAACTAAGCTTAGATAATTAGTTAGGAGTTAAATATTTATATTCTAAACATTAAAGATTTCAATAATTAATTACATCATGATTCTGCTCTCCAAAGGAATTAAACTTTAATCTACTGGTTTAAATTAAGTTGTGGGAAGTGGGAGCTAGTATTGTACGTACCAAGATTTCGGTCCTTTCTCCATTAAGTCATCCAAAGGCACAGCGCGTTTCTATCATGACTCCGGACAAACGTCTCGGAGAAACGCCGAGCTCTCGAAAGATCTTCTCCCCTCAAAACTCTGTCTCCTCTACCTTCCAAAAACTATCTCTTCTCCTCTCGAAAAAATCTTAACTCCTTGTTTTATACTGGGGGATAAAGTTCCCTGATCGGGGCACATTCTCTGGGGATCATAGTTCAACATCTGGAGATCCAGCTTCCAGGAAAACCCTATGCTTTATGGGGTACGGAGTGTCGCAAAGTGTCAGAATGGAATTTTGTTATTCCCAAGTCTTCTATTTTATGGGCTCGAAAATGTCAGAACTTCAGAAGTTATATCCTACAGCTATGACTCGGAAAGGGGGAAAATGTTTGAAATGTCCGAAAGAAGCTAACCCCTTTTGACCCACTGCGGGTGTCACAGAAAATTCCAAGTGTCGCTTACTCAAAACAAGCGGAGGGAAACTTTCCCGCCAAAATGTGTTTATTTCTAACTCTATATTTTATGAGACGCAACTGCTCGGGGGTCTGAACTTATTTCCTGCACGGGAAAAATGTACCGCCGCGCCGCGACAAAAAGGTCAACTCTTCTTAACCTAAAAGACGTTTAAAAATGCGAGGGAGGCTGTTTGTAGCGGAATGAAGGTTCAGGGGATAGATATCCCCTTTCCAGGCATGTGGGGCAGAAGGTCAAAATCGGCCCCACAACGTAGATGCCTCGCTACTCTCTGTGTATTCTCAGTGAAACCTTCCAAACCAAGCGTGTTGCACAAGAGAAAGTTCATTTTTCGCAGTGTTAAGTAAATTTTTTTCATCCTTAGTTATTTTCTTATAAAGCATATAATAGTAGAGTAATTTACCAAAACTAGTTAATATTGAATAGCCCATGCTTCTACGCAACAAATGCCGTCTTATTCGGGTTATTTTATGAAACAGTTTCAAAACCAGTGTAAGTTGATTTCTATACGGCGAGTTGGGGCTAGTAAGCGAACTTTTTTCGGGGTAAGTGTGCGAATTCGCATACTTGCCCCAAGTTTTTTAGAATCAAAACTTTAACAATTGAAATTTAAATTCTGTAGATTGTCAATTTAATGAAATAATTGCATTAGTTACACTATTCTTGAGCTTATCATTTCTTATTTACGTGCTCCTCTTTCCGGAAATGAGAAAATACAAGAGAGAAAAGAACAACGGGAAAACCGCACCAGATGATATGCTGCATGTAATGTGCATTCCCTAGTGGGTAGATTTCACCTGAAATGTGTCCAGATTTCTTAAAGTATTTTGCAAAAAACACTAGATGTTCAAAGAAAAGCCGCTGATTCTCTTACTAGACATTTACGACTCCCACGTCAATAAAAGGCTTGATTTTTGTAAGGAAACACTACTACACTATTCAGTAAGTTACCGCCCAATAGCCAAGGCTAAGGCAGAAATACATGCCATAAGTTGCTGCCTCTTGATAAAAGTCTACGTGGCACATTGAAAAATCATGTTAATTTCACCTGTGATTCTTGGATGGTGAGTAATCCAGGAAAGCCAATGACAAGTTACGAGGTACCAACGGTGGTAACAGTTGCTTTTCCACAAGAAGCAAGCCCCGAATGGTCTTCTTAGAGTTCGTCCACAAATGATGTCATGCTTGGAGATGTTGAGGAGATTCTTGAAATTGTGAGTTTGTTAGAAGAAATGTGGGGTAGCAATAAAAGTCATATCGCGCATTTTTTTTATTAAAAAAAAAGGTCACAAAAAGAAGTAAAATAACAAAATAAATAGACAAAATCAGATAAGTCAAAAAGATACAAATGTCCCGAAAGGTGGGTAGTGACTGCAGAGCCAATGAAATTTCCTGGAGCAGGTATTGTAGCATCAGAGATCTCCGAGCTTGCTGCGGGTTTATTTTCTTCGCCTGAGAAATAAAAGGATCAGGGATTAAGGGAAACTAAAGAGACTTCACCCCATTTTTTTTTTTTTTTTGAGACAAGTTAAAACGAAATAAAAAATATACATTAATATTTTGCCATTAAGCGCATTATTATGGCTAAAAATAATAGCATAAGTCTAAGTAGAAATGGTACAAAAAATTATATTCCACATGCCATGTCTGCAAATGGCTCAAGTGTCCCTAGATCTAGGGAGACTTGACCCAACACTCAGGGAGACATGACCCACCTTCATGAATGCAACACGTAAAGATACTGAAATCAAAAATGCAGGTTTGATGGTGTTTTTTGGCTTTAATAAATGATGTTTTGAAGTGGTGAATGAACATATGTTCACTCTTTAGGTGAAGTGTTACACATTTTTTAAAAATCAATCCTAAAGTTCTCGCAATCAAGAACTACAGCCAGGTGCAAGCTCTGTGTTTCTAAAGGTTATGATTCGCTTTTCAAGCATTTTATCCCTACAAAATATAAAAGGAACAGTGATGACGGCTTTCCATGATTAACTCGCCACGGGCGAGTGTAATTCTAAGTTAATTAGTTACGATAACATGTTTAGGGTGTCACAAAAAAATGGAAGTCGGTTTTTCAAGTCGCACATCTTCTAATATTTTTTTCTTTTATGTGAAAACAATTACGAAAAAGTTTCCCATAGTTTGAACAACTGCAACACGTGCCGACTTGCGTCTAAATATGTGCGAATAAGCAAGGACAATAACAGCATCTCTGAAATTTTCTGAATTTTTACGCAAATTCATCAAATGTTATCTCTTAAATCCGAAAATTCAATTCCTTTTCCAAAAAAAAAGATAATAATAATTACTAATTAAGTATTTTAATTGTAACAAAAAACGCAGCGAGAAGAAATGCTCCTCGATTGACCTGACGTCAGTAGTGCCAAAGTACGCCACGCCACTATCCCTCGCACATTAAACATTTAGAATAAATTTTTGATTTTTAAAGATTATTGTGTAATGTAACAGAGAAGAAACAGGCCCGGATCTATAAATTTTGGACTCCCTGCAACAAAACCTACAGAGCTTCTCCCCAGAGGCGAGCAGTGTACATTTGCAACGATAATAAGTCTTAGTGATAGGGTTTTTTTCCTCTCTTCATTTTTTAAAAATTTCTTGGGCCGTTGGGCCCTTGAAGGACGTGCCCCCACACCCCGTACTGCGGTGTCTGCGGGTGCACAAATAAGGGCCTGAGAAGAAATGATTCTCTAGTTCTTCACTGCAAATCTGCATTTTTTTTACTTTTTTTTTTTTTTTTTGACTGTAATCAGTGATGTGACAGCTCAAAGGCATGATTTTTTTGGTTTAATTTTCAAGTTACAGCGCTTAGTATGTCGAGAAAATTAATCTAAATGAGAATATATATCAGGATAGTCTTGATAGTTAATAAGTTCGTGGTTCAACTGACATCGATGGATAGACTACGGCGTGCATACGAATAATCTTCCCTTTCAAACACAATGTTTTTTAAAATTAAACTTGTAAATTTATCGCATTCAAAATCCCTCTCAATATTGCTGTTAAGTGCTACTGTAAAAATTTGTAAACAAATTAGAAGAACGAGGCACATTATTTTAATGCCGAAAACATGTACGTGAAACGAAAACTAATCTACAGAAATATTAAATTATAGAATTTCCGAAACATTATTTCACGCAAAATGTAGTATATTCACATAGTTCCAGTTTATTTTATAATCCATATGTTTTTTTTTTTTTTTTTTGCCAGACATTGAACTTCTTCAAAAATAGCTACAGATTGCACACAAAAGAAGCAAGAACAAAAATAAATACAATACTTTTTTATTTTTAGAAAGTTTTTGTACAAATTTGCATTATGACATATATTTTTATGTTCTTACGAAGTCTATGTTTCCATGTTTACGAAAAATTTAAGTCCCCCCCCCCCATTCTAATTTACCTAAAGAGTATTTGCTGCCCATATCAATTCAAAAATAATGGTAATTTTAATAACTAAAAAATTGGTTAAAATGCAATGAAAATTTCACTCTAAATTCATTTTAAGGTAATAGTAAACTTTTCAAAATAATTTTATCTCATTTTTTCCTGTTACTGAAATTGATGCAAAACGGAAAAAATTACACTTAATTAATGTTTAACAAAATGTTAGAAAGGGGCTAAAAAAAAGTTACTATCGAAGTTGTTACAACTTCGTAAAAATAAGTAACCATTTTTTGGACATAATCTCTTTATAGTGAATAAAAGTTAGATTTCAAAGAAATTCTGGAAGGAAGTCTGTATCGGACGTGCGTCCAGGAGATCCCATAACACCTATAGACTTGAAATTTTGTACAAAATTACTTCGAGCCCCGGGAGTGTGCACCTGAGGCTTTATTTTTTTAAATTCCAATTAGTGTTTTTGTAATTAATTTTTCAAGCTTAAATTTCGCGTAAATGGGCTATTATTGCCTATTAAAGGGGGAAAAAGTATTTGCACATATTGATATTATGTATCGTTGGAAAGGGTAGAATTTTCCGCGTTCTACGCAATTTCTTTCAATGCTCTAACTTAAATACGGCGGGAGTTATTTGCGTTTTTAGCTCGAACTTTTTTAGGCTTATCTAAACTTTAGGCATTATTTTCTTCATTTAATCTATCGGTAAAAAGTGAAGGAATTGTCCCAGTTTTCTTTTTGACACCACTGAAAAGAGCGTTTTTTTTCCCCCCACTCCAGGTCTAACTTGACCTGTGGTCGAAAAACTTAGTTTCTATCTCCAAAGGAAAAAAATCACAAGCCGTTAAAATTCAAGTTAGAATAATCGCATCTCCATTAAAATTATTGATGTTTTATTTTTCATTGCCATAGTTACGTCTCTTCGATTCGCAAACTTTAAGGGTTTCGATTTTAACGGAAAATCTTAGGCTCAACTCAATTCAAGCCCCGAGCAAAAAAGCAAAATATATTACTAGAGACCTAGAACATGAAAGCGACTGTTCAAACGTACAAAACTGCAGTTTTGCAATGCTCATGAGCCACTTAGACCTTTCGGCTCTGCAAGTCGGTACAAGTTATTTTGAAATCCGGGGAAGAGGCGCTTTTTTATCCAAACATAATGCGTTTTTATTCTGTTTCTTTCTAATTGACGATTTAAATCTTTGCGAATCAAATAAGATTGCGAAGCAATCTTCGGGGGTTGAGGAGCGCTAACGAGCAGGGGGCAGAGCCCCCTAGTGTATATGTTACGGTCAAAGCCCGAAGTTCGGCCAGTTCGCGAATTGGCTGATGGCCAATTCGCGAACTGGCCAAGAGGTTTGGTCAAAGCCCGAAATACTTGCAATTAATATTGCATTTTCTACTTTGGCTGGCCATTTCGCGAAGTGGCCAGGAATCCTTGGCCAAAGCCCGAAATGATTATGGTAGATTTTAGGTTGATAGGTAGATGACATATCTGTCGCTTCCAAAGGTACGGCGGGGCGTGCAAGTGATTGAAACTAGGAAGGAGGTTGTTCCAGGGTCGTCGAGAGCCAAATCGAGCCCCTTGTCATTATCGTCACCTCCCCCCCCCCCCTCCTCACAACACCAGGAAAATTTATACTACTTTGATTCCGAGTTGGTGCCCTAGTTTCGGACTAGGCCGACATGATGGCATCTCGTCGGGCTCGGAGGATGCTACTACGTCCCAGAGAAGGTCCTGCCAATGGTTATTAAAAACTTCGATCGCGTTTTACTTGCCGTTATAGTTCTTCGACGGAGCTATGAATGTGTATTTCTCGTATTTGCACTTCTATATGTGAGTACTTTCATTTGAAATCATATTCGATAGCTAATACGGGGTCATTCAAGTATTGTCTAAGCAACTTTTTGTCATTTGTACCCCCTCTCCCTCTCTCACCTTGTGAGAAAAAACAAACATACGCTATACTCCCTTCCCCTTTTGCTTACATAAGATTTTATGACATTTTGTATGTCACAGGATGTTCTTTCCCCACATTTTTTGTTGTTGCACTGTAACTGCACCTCGTTATTTAATGCTTACCTTAGAATTTTTGTGAGCCCTCACCTCTTGTCAGAGAAAATAAGTAGCCCTCGGGATCTTTCCTTTCTGCTTACATAATATTTGACCGACAGAGCTAAAATTAAACATAAGGCCGTGTTTCTCAACCTTTCAGTGTTTGAGACACAAATTTTAAATAGTATAATTTTCATTACGAAACCAAACCTAATGACAAGTAAGGAATGTGCTCCCCTCCCTAGAATTCTATTTGAAATCAATTCTATTTAAGATCCCTCTACCTCCCTTACCCCCAATAAGGGTAGATGTATGATCATTAGTTTCTATTACTCTAGAAACTTCAAAAAATCTTTACAAAACCATATCTCAGAGAAAATCTCCAAGTCAAAATCAATCATGACTAAAAAAAATAGCCATAACATAGTGATAAGAATCTAAATAATCGGATATATATACTTAATTGTCGGTAGCAGAAGTTTTGTAAGTGACTTATTGCATGAATGATATAGGCTTGTTCTCAATTAGAAATTAATTAAATATCCATGTCTGGTTTTTTTTTCTTGAAATATATACTTTGTTGGAAGTAAAAAGTTTAAGATTCGGAAAGCTACAAATGTTTTTTTTTCTGCTTTCAATTGTGTAGAATTGACAATTTAAAAACGAGATAGTGAAGAGGTGAAATTCAGCCTGTTTTGCGCCCAGTCCGTGCAATTAGTCTGTACCCACGGGCTATTCACACCGTTGCGTTGGTGTGATATGTCATTTCGAAAATTATGCGAGTACTTTTATTAATTACGAGCTATACCTACATCAGCGGTTCCCAACCTTTTTCTCTTTGCGAACCCCTTGGAACAGGCAAAAAAGTTCGCGAACCCCCTGATGTTGAAATTAGTAACATGTAAGAAACAATAAAAAACAGCATATTTGCTTTCCATTTTTTGCAGCATTTGATTGCAATAAACAAAAATATAATTGTAAAATATCATTAAGTGCAAACATTAATAAAAAATTAAAACTACATCTACAAGAAAAATTATAAACAAGAAGTTTTATAAACCAACTATTTTTTTAAGCATACTTTATTGGGGAAAAAATCCTTAATGCGATATTTGTGGCTGTTTGACGGAACAAAGAAACTGAAAGTTTGGTTCAATGTCTGACAGTTTGAGTCTTAAATCAGGCTCTGCATTCAATCTGCTTCGGTATTCATCTTTGAGATAAGTATAGGAGGAAAATCCTTTCTCGCACAGATATGTTGTACAAAATGGTAATAAAATTCGAATTGCTTTTTTGGACAAAACGGTATAGTCATTTCTTACACTGAGCCAGAAGTCAATTAACGAGAGCTCTTTAAAGGTAGTTTTCAATGAATTATCACAGGATAACTCGATGAGCATTTCCTTTTCAGGTAACGTCAGGGTGTTCTCTAAGCATGGATTTCCTTCAAAAGGATTGCGTTTGAGAGAGGGACGTTACGCCTATTAGGAAAATACTCGTCAAAAGTTAGTTCAAGATGTTGCAGATGTTCACATACATTTCTTTTAACGCTTTCATCAAGTTTCATTGAGTTTTCTGATAAAAAACTACTAAGAGAAGTGAATCAAGAAAACTCACCCATTTCCAGGCATTGGATCCAGAAATTCAATTTTTTTTTACCATAGCTTCAATTTTATCGTATACAACGAAAATATTAACTACTGCACCTTGCAAGGATAGATTTAATTCATTTAATTTTGAAAAGATGTCAGCTAAATATGCAAGTTTTTGTATCCAAAGAGGATCGAATATGCAAGTGGACAAGTGAAATGGATGATCAACAAAAAATGCTTCGACTTCTGACTTCAATTCAAATAAGCGTGTCAAAATTTTGCCACGGGAAAGCCATCTAACTTCTGTGTGAAGAAGTAAAGTATCATGAAGGCTTCCCATTTCCTCACAAAGCGCGTGAAATAGACGTCAGTTTGTGGCACGTGATTTTATGATATTTACAATTTTTACCGCATCATTCAAAGTAGCGGATAATTCTGCGGGAAAACGCTTATATGCTAATGCTTGTCTATGAATGCAGCAATGAGTCCATTCAATTTTCTCGTTGATCTTCTTTACTCGCACCACAAAGCCAACAAATTTTCCTGTCATTGATTTTGCACCATCCGTGCACACACCCACACACAAAGACCAATCTATTCCATTTTCTTCAAAGTAACTGTTGACCAGTTCGAAAATTGCTTCTCCAGTTGTGTTGGTTTTCAAAGGTTTTGCAAATAGTACATCTTCTTTAATTGTATCATTAAAAATATACCTAACATAGGCAAGTAATATTGCAGCGTTTGCTACATCAGTCGACTCATCAAGCTGGATCGCAAAATTATTCTCTTTTATTCTATTCACAAGTTCTTTCTCCACATTACTTGCCAAATCAGTAATTCTGCGTGATGCTGTGTTGTTTGATAGCGGAACCAGGTCAATTTTTTTTGCTGACTTTTCTCCCAGCATACACTTAGCAATATCTTTAGCACACGGTCCAATTAAATTTTCTGCAATTGTATGTGGCTGTCCAGATCTTGCAATTCTATAACTGACTCGATATGAAGCTTCAAGGGCCATTTTACTATCTTCGTTGGATTCTAACAGGAACGTAGAGACGCTACACTTTTTATTATATTCCAATTTTCTTTTAAAATATTCGATAGGTTTGTCCTTGTGTGTCGGATGCTTTGTTTCGAGGTGTCTTCTCAGAAGTGACGGTTTCAAACTGCTGTTCGCTAGAACTTCGTTGCAGAGAAGACAAAGCGGTCTAGGTTCAGACTCTTCTCCAGTAAAATAAAAGCCCATTTGTAAATAGTCACTGTCGTATTTTCGCTTTTTTCCTTTTTTCTCCCCTAGTTCACTCTTCTGTTTAGTCGGGGGAGGCGGCAGTTCATTACAGCTATCTATTTCAATATCCTGTGTTGATTCGAAAGTTACTGCTGATGTTGAGGGTTGATCGATTGACTGCTTGTCCATTTGTCGCTCAACCAAACTACCAGTTTTCAACCATCGATCCATAACAGCAGAAAGTTATTAAATCATAAAAATTACCAACACGATTATAACTTCACAAACAGAGTAGCAAGTTCATGTAGCAAAACCAATTGCAAACAAAATCACTTGTTTTCAAGCATCTCTAAAGTGTCTCTAAATACGTCTGTTAACAACTATTTCCCCTGAACTATGAGCATGCTGATGTTATATATTTTTGAAAACGAACAGATGGGTAAAATCCAGTAATAAATTTTAAGTTTGGAGCCTTTTGCTGTCATGTCTGCTATTCGATGACTGAATTCGACGAAAATTCACGAGTTATATTTCAACCAGATTAGAAATAATACCCCTATGATGCATTGTTTGAGAATTCTTTATTTTTTTCGACATATGTATATTATGTATATTGTTTGATTGACTCCACGCGATGGCGCCTTTTTAAGGTCATCGTGATCCCCGCCACAGCTTAATACAACGTTTCTGCATGGCGCCTCGCAATAAAGAAGGAAGGATATCTCTTTTTGTTGTCTATCGAAAAAAAAAATGATAAAATTTCTTTTTAACCAAGATTATAAAACCGCTGAAAGATTTTTTTTTTTTTGAGCTTAATACAAGAGTCTGGCGCGTTTTCAAATTAAAAAAAAAAATTGTAACTATGTGTGCAAATTGAATATTTTATAATTTTTTACCAAACTAGGAAAAATCCGCCATTGCATCGAAATTTTCGCGAACCCCCTTCTTGCACCTCGCGAACCCCTGGGGGTTCGCGAACCACCGGTTGGGAACCTCTGACCTACATGATGATGTCCGTACAAAGAATTTAAAGGAAGTTACTTGAATAAATGAAAATCTACCCCACCCCATCTCTCTGATGCAAAATAATTATTTTCTTATACTAAAATGCATACACTTTTTAAGAGAACCTAAAAAAATAATATATATCTGCAATTTAAAATATGTCACTAAATGAAAAGCAATTAAATTACATAAACAGTTGCTTTAAAATGTAAAATAATGAAAAAATTCCGTATTTTTTTCCAAACTCGCCAAATGACAACGCTACCGTAACCCTGTCGATTAGCGAGCGAAGCGAACTTGCATGGATTAATGATACCTTTCTTACGAAAGCGTTTAAACGATAATCCCGCTCTTCCACCTTCCTCGCAGGAAAAAAGAAGGTAATTAAAAACACGTTGTATCTAGAACAAAAGAAAAATCTTGCTTCTTCATCCCCCTTAGAAAAAAAGAATTTAGCTCAAATACGCAACACAATTTATGTAAATGATCATTCCGCATCCTCTAGAAGAAAAAGTTTTAAATTAAAATCCGCATTGTAAGTAGAGCAAGACAAAAAGAAATTCAGTTAAAATACACACAATCAGATTAACATAAAATAAATGCAGTAAAACGTGAGTAAAAACGTTTGGATAAAAAGGAAGAATTAAAATAGAGACTATGACAGCAAGAACAACCTTTCCTTAACGTAAAAAGAAAAAATTAAGAAAAATATGCTAAGTTTTCCAGATTGCATTCACTTTCGAAATATTGATTCATAAAAATACGAACTGTTTTACAAAGGGAAAAAAGCAATACTAAGTGTAAATTAAAAGAAACAAAATGACATTTATGAATGAAATATTAATAAGGACATGTAAGGGAATTTCGACAAAACGCGGCATTAAAGTAATGTCTTTAAATAATATTAACAAGAAAGCTATTTTTTCTTTATGTTTGTCTTAATGAACCCTTAATATTGAGGCTTTGTAAAATACTTTGAAATCTTTTGAAACAATATTTCTTGGTACAATATGATCTAGAATCTTTAAAATTAGGTCTATGGAGCAGAAAAAGACTCGATCGTCCTTAATTCAATAGAGGCAGTGAGAAGCAAACGGATGTATGTGACAAAATTAAAAATTTGGAGATAACGCGTACAAATGGTAGGTGAGCCCCTCCTCTGTCTTGGGGCAAGATATAGTAATAGTAGCCCTGGTAGGTACTGCTGTACAGCATGATTTAGAAAAAAAATTAAATGAAAGCCTACCTAGGACGTTATCTTTATAGTCGTTTTGCTCAAAACTTGAAAATGTCCACTTACATCCATTGCTTCTCACTGCCTCAATTTACCTTTGTATTCGCACACTTAACACAACGCATTTATTTAAGATTTAATTCGCTCATTTGAAGGGCGCAAATCCAATCTTCTTTACGCAATCACGTTTTTACATCATTTACTGTCACGGAATAATATCTATTATGGCTTTAATATAGAAACAGAATGACACGAGATCATATTTTTATGTGTTATAAGTTCATTTTCAACACAGAGGTATCCCTTATATTTGAACTCGTTTGTGAAATAAGTGAACTTCAAGAAAAAAAAAACTGTACACAAAAGTACTTATTTTAAAATGCTACATTTTTAACAGTGAAACACAATCTGGTCTTGGTTTCTCTCTTCGTACTTTGGCCGATTTCCATAGTCACTTCGCGAATTGACCGGCCAAAGCCCGAAATAAAGAAAATTTCGGGCTTTGGCCGGTACGTTTTCGATAATGTTGGCCAGTTCGCGAACTGGCCGATTTCGGGCTTTGGCCGTAACATATATAAAGAACGTTTTCATATAAATCAATGTTTTCATGAAAATAAGCGTAGAAAAGTTATTTATTTGTTGCTGAAAGAGCGATAGTTTTTTTTTTTTTTTTTTTTTAATGTTTGAGCATCAAACAAATAAATAAATGAAAGGGAAAATCACATTTCATAACTCTTGAAACAGCTTCTTCATTTGATGTGTGAAATTAATTGAATTTCTGCCCGCATTCCGTGCCGATAATATGCTTTATGTGAAATATTTATGCGATGCCTTCTGTTCATCTAAAATAAATGGCTCAAGGGACCATTGACCACCTGCAGGTGTGCAAACTCTCGAAACTCCTTATGAGTCATACCCCTTTATTTTGTACATTTTTCGCTTCCCTTTGGTAAATCGGGAGAAATCTGGGAAATGCAAACAATAGCGCAATCGCAGGGAAAAGAATATAACTATTCCTACGTTCCTTCTGAATATGCACAGAGTATTTTTCTTTTTTTTTGGAAGTGAAGATAAGGTTCAAAAACTGATATGTAATAACAACCATGTAAGGGTCACAGAAAACCATATTTTTGACACATAAATAAATAAATGCAAGGAATACCTAAAAAAATAATCAAAATAAACGCAGAAATACCTAAAGCAACCTATTCTTATTCAGAGTCACAACTGACTACAACTGTATTTATGTCGAGGACTGCATACTGAGTGCCTTGCCTCCATTATTTTACATACCGATAGATGGCAGCACCATCACCGGATCGAACAGTTAATGAGAACTTAAAACTAGTCCAGGAGCTAATAGCTACCTGGTGCTTGCACCCCCAGAGGTATCGTTTCACTTGGAGGACATTGAGACCACGAGCATATTTAACGTCGCCCAGTCCCCTTTAATGACGACGGTGGGTCTTCGACCATCGAGGTTCGAACTCAGGACCCTCCGCCCCCGAATTCGACACTCTACCGATCCAGGGCTAATAGAGGAAAGAAGGACTAGGTCACTCCTTTGAGGTATCCCTCGCCGCTTTGAGTCCGCCGTTTCCCCATCGTGACGTCACGGCGCTGACTGGGGAAAAGGGGTCTTCAGTGCTATATGCCATCCACGTGCCTCGATTACTTGTTCTCTCTCATTTTTCAAAGTTTTTTAGTGAGTTTTTAAAGTTAATTTCCGCTTTATTGAAGTTAATGGTATTAAACTGCGTTCATTTTTTTTCGACATGTCAGTGTGTGCAATAGCAACTTGCAAGAACACACACAAAAACTCCAAGGGGAAAAATAATATTTTTCACGTGTTTCCTAAAGGAAATAACGAACTATGCAAAGATTGGGTGCAAAAATGTCATCGAAATGATCCTGTGAACATCAAAAATGCAAGAATATGTAGTGAACATTTTACTGAAGATGATTATGAAGATGACATGAAGAACCGATTACTTGGACTGCCTATTAGAAGAATTTTGAAACCCAGTGCTATACCAAAAATAAATATTCCAACCTCCTGCAATTTAGAAATCAACTCTGCTCGTCAAGAAAGGCAGAACAAACGGGAAGTAATTACTAGTGCTTTAAATACCTTAAAAAATATCAGTCCGAAAAAAGACAGCGCAAATCAAAATCACTCAAAACAAAATGAAACAGTTTTCATTAATTGTCCATTATTGGAGGCAAATGTGGAGTCATTGAAAGAAAAATGTGATTTTTTACAGAAAAATTTACAAAATAGCAATTTAGAAAAAGTTAAATTAAAAAAAATACTCTTTCAAAGAAGAAAAAGAATGCAAGAGGGTAGGAAAAAAATTTTGAAGACAATTCGGGTGCAAAAAAATGAAATTATCAAATTAAAGTCAGATTTGAAGAAAACGAATAAATTAGAGGGGAAAATAAAGAATATTTTCACAAAGGCTCAAATACAAGCTTTAATGACAGAATCTAAAAAATTGAGATGGAAGGCTGAGGATATTTCTCGTTGTATTGCATTGAGATCCCTTTCAACGGAGGCATATGACTTCTGGAAATCTAAAATAGGTATTCCTTTACCAAGTGCAAGTACATTGAAGCGATGGTGTGCGAAATTGTCATGTGAGCCAGGATTGCAAAAGGACATTTTGAATCTAATGAAAATAAGTTCAGAAAAATTAAGTGGCCTCGAAAAAATATGTGTGCTAAGCTTCGATGAGATGCATGTCGCTTCTGATATTTGCTATGATGCTGGGTTAGACCAAATACTTGGTCCCTATAAAAAGGTGCAAATGGTTCTGATTAGAGGCCTTTTTTCTAATTGGAAGCAACCTGTTTTTTATGACTTTGAAATTACAATGGATCAACTGCTTTTATTTAACATATTAAAAAATTTGGAAACCATTCAAATCAATGTAAAAGCCTTAGTGTCCGATTTAGGAGGTTGTGGCACTCTCTGGAAAAATCTGCAAATAAACATAAATTCAAGTTATTTCCTTAACCCATTCAGAATGTCTTCGAAGATTTTTGTTTTTGCTGATATGCCACATTACATAAAATTATTGCGGAATCAGTTTTTAGATTCAGGAATAATTTTGGAAGATGGAACAGTCTTAAATGTAAAAGTGATAGAAGAGCTACTGAGTAAAGATATTGGAGAAATAAAACTTTGCCACAAGCTTAAACCTTCCTATTTGTCAGTGAAAGGAAATGATTGGCAAAAAGTAACGCCAGCAAAAGCTTTATTTTCAGCCACCACAGCCAAGGGAATTTTAAAATTTACGGGAGACAAAAAAAGCACACGATTTTTTCTTACTAATAGATGAATTTTTTGATGTAATGAACAGCAAAACTTTGGAGCCACCTCCTGGGAAAGATATGAAAGCAGCTTTTGGGAATCAAAACTATTTTTTGAATCAAAAACGTGTTCTTAACGAAGTGATGGAAGTTATTGAGAAAATGAGAGTAAATGGGAAAAAGGGGCTTTTACCCTTTCAAAAAGCAATAATTATTTCAATTAAATCCTTATTCGCACTACTGAGTAAAGATATTGGAGAAATAAAACTTTGCCACAAGCTTAAACCTTCCTATTTGTCAGTGAAAGGAAATGATTGGCAAAAAGTAACGCCAGCAAAAGCTTTATTTTCAGCCACCACAGCCAAGGGAATTTTAAAATTTACGGGAGACAAAAAAAGCACACGATTTTTTCTTACTAATAGATGAATTTTTTGATGTAATGAACAGCAAAACTTTGGAGCCACCTCCTGGGAAAGATATGAAAGCTGCTTTTGGGAATCAAAACTATTTTTTGAATCAAAAACGTGTTCTTAACGAAGTGATGGAAGTTATTGAGAAAATGAGAGTAAATGGGAAAAAGGGGCTTTTACCCTTTCAAAAAGCAATAATTATTTCAATTAAATCCTTATTCGCATTGTTGGAAGATTTGAAATGTATGGAAGTAAAATACATTCTAACTACAAGATTGACTCAAGATGCCCTAGAGAGTCTCTTTAGTAAAATCAGAGGTCTCGGTCGGTTTAATGATCACCCCAGTCCTACAGAAGTCATCAAAAGATTTAAACACCTTTTGATGGCGAATAAACTGCCAAATCTTTCTCAAAAAACAGTCACAGGTCAGCAAAACGCAGAAGTCGATTGTTATTTAACGGCTGAACTTTTAGAGAAAGCGTTTGATAGTGGTTTCAACATTGAAAGAGAAAACGAAA
This sequence comes from Uloborus diversus, assembly GCF_026930045.1. Classification (NCBI taxonomy): domain Eukaryota; kingdom Metazoa; phylum Arthropoda; class Arachnida; order Araneae; family Uloboridae; genus Uloborus; species Uloborus diversus. The sequence goes on along the minus strand of NW_026559133.1, from coordinate 62,958 downwards.
CTGAAAATGTTGACTTGGAAGCCCTAAGCGAAGTTGAAATAATAAATGATGCAAGTAAAATGTTTGAATATATGCCTTTGTCATGGGACATTGACTTTTCAGAGACGTGTGAAATTAATCGAAAAGAAAAAGACGGCTTACGCTACATAGCAGGATATGTTGCATTTCGATTAAGGAGCGTAGATCCAAGTTTAGGGACCCCTTCCTCGCAAATTATTTTTGAAAATGACACAGATTGGATTTACTTGTTGTCAAAAGGAGGATTAATTGTGCCTTCCAAAACATGGATGAAAGCATGCGAAGAATTTGAAAAAATATTTAGGACTGCTCATGGAAAGGCGTACAGAAAAACTAAAGGCGTAATTAAAGAACTCATTAAAGAGCTTGAGGAACGTCATCCAACAGTAAACAAAAAAGCAATTCGTTTGTTCTGTCGCACAAGGACATTTATTAGAATTCGATATTTAAACAGAAATCGGCCAATAACATCAAAAAGGAAGGCTACCCAAAAGATGCAAAAATGGATTGAATCTAAGAAAAGCAAAGTCGAAATTTAAAAGTAAATTTCTTTCAGATTAAAATTAATAAAATAAAATCTTTATGTTCACTCTAATTTCTAATGTTTTAAAAATATCTATTATATTCCTGTAATTATACTGAACAGAAAGCTAAACAGGACAGTAATGATAGCGTGAAAAGAATATTTTGTCTTTAAATTTCTTTTAGCATAAATATATTAAAAGTACTGCTGCGCATTTAAAAATAATAATAATGCCTTTGCTTTTCCATAACTATGCAAAATTGAATAAACCATTGTTTTAGAAGAAAAATTGAATTCTAAAGCGCTTCTAAAAACTGTTTCCCTTCGCACAGAGATCTCTGTCGTGGTCAGCGCAGTGACGTCATACAGGGGAAACGAGCTGCCTCAGTAAAATGTGGCGAGTGAACTAGCCCTTCTACTTTCTACCGCCCTGCTACCGATCGGGCAGCAACCTACAGAAAACAAACGGACACCAAAGAAAGTCGTGTAAACAACTGGAAAGCGAGCACAATCCACGCCACGCCTTTGACAGTCAAATGACTCCCTTTTCAGCAGGAACTAATATATATATATCACTAATATACAGTGGTGGACAAAATTATAGACTCAATTTTTTTTTCTTTTGTTTCAATTATAACATGACTCAGTTTAAATTATTTTCATTGAAGTTAAGATGAATAGTTGAAGAAATAGTTCTAAAATTAGTACATCTTATCACCTAAATTAAAAAATTCATGAAATTAGAAAATTTGCAAATTTAATATTTTATCATTACGTGAAACCTGGACAAAAGTATAAACTCAAAAGTAAAAAATCCAGGATTACGAGAAAGTTTCGTTCGAAAATTTTAATTTAACGCCATAGAATGAATGAATGTTGCCATCAGTGATTGCTAAAAGTTTTGCTTCTGGAAATTAATGAGAAACATATAAATGCACCGCTGGACAAAATTATAAACTCATTTTGTTTAAAATTCTCTGTAATGGTTTCGGCTGGTTTCTCTCAGCATGGTAAAACAGGATTGGCTTTTCTCAATGGAAGACAGAACGCTGAAGATTACCAATCAATACTGGAAGATCCTCTCTTACCTTTTGCTCATCTGATTCCTAGAAGTAACTGGTTATTTCAGCAAGATAACGCGAGTGTACACACAGCGAAAAGTGCAAAAGAATGGTTCAAGCTCTGGGATATCAAAGTTATCAAATGGCCAGCTCGTAGTTCAGATCTCAATCCGATTGAAAATCTTTGTTAGACTATTTTTCGCAAAGTTTATCATGATGGGCACCAGTACCAAACAGCAGAGGAATTAAAAGGGCAATACTTTCAGTATAGAACCATATGCCACTGCAGCTGTTGGAAACTCTTGTGAAATCTATTCCCAGTCGCATATTCGAAGTAATTCAGAAAAATGGTGGCCCAACTCGTTTATAAGAGTTTGTAGTTTACACTGATGGCTAGATTTAAAGCAGTGTTAATTTTTAAAACTTTTCAAATATTGATTTTTTTTTCAATTTATCCATGTTAATAGCAAAATTACATTTTCCTAAATCTTTGCTTTTGCTTTACTAAAGTAATTGCAAATGTAAATTAATTAAACTCAAAACAAAAATAATTAAAATTTTATCAGCTTATAATTGTGTCTATGCAGTATCGTAAGTTTGTAATTTTGTAATTCAGCATTGGTTAATTTTTGGATATTAACTGATTAAGTATTTGAATACAATTCTACCAAACTTCAGAGTTTCTTAGTTTTGAATTGATATTTTTGTTCAGGTTTCATGTGTTATTAAAATATAAAAGTTGAGAATTTTTTTAATGAAATTATTTATTTTATAAAGTTTATGAGTTATACTGAATTTAGGATTATTTTAGTGATTATTATCTTTACTGGAACATTTTTTTTAACTGAGTCAAATTACGAGGGCGAGTCAAATGAAAGTGAGCCAATGCGAATATATGACAAAAGGAGTACTTTATTTAAAAGTAATCACCATGGGCATTTAAACATTTGTCCCATTGACTAACGAGTCGCGTGATTCCATTCTCATAAAACTCCTTGGGTTGCTGCTTCAAAAATTCTGAAACTGACTCCTTCACGGCATCGTCCGACACGAATCTGGTTCCCTTTAGGTGTTTTTTCAATTGCCCGAAAATGTGAAAGTCGCAAGGCGACAGGTCGGGGCTGTAGGGCGGATGATGCAGCGTTTCCCACTTGAACTTCGCCAGTTTTGTCTTAACCACATCAGCGACGTGGGGACGGGCATTGTCATGCAGCAAGATGACCCCATTCGTCAATCTTCCGGGTCGTTTGTTCTTGATAGAGACACGCAGGCGATCCAGCGTTTCGCAATATCGGGCACTATTGATAGTCTCTCTAGGTTTAGCAAATTCGATCAGTAATGGCCCCTGACGATCGAAAAAAAAAGTCAACAGCACCTTACCTGCGGAGATGACGGCCTTTGCTTTCTTTGGGGGTGGCGAATTCAAATGTTTCCACTGTAAGCTCTGCCGGCGTGTTTCAGGCTCGTAGTGGTGGCACCATGATTCGTCCCCTGTCACAATTGCAGTCAAGAAGTCGTTACCCTCATTGTGATACCGGATCAGATGAGTCAAGGCAGCGCCGAACCTCTCTGTCTTCTGGCGGTCGTTCAAAATCTTGGGCATCCATTCAGCACACAAGAGCCGATAACCGAGATGGTCATGAATTATGGTGTGAACCGAACCGTGACTGATGTTCACATGCTCTGCCAGTTCATCGATGCTTATCCTCCGTTCTTGTCTAATCAGCTCATCAACCTGTGCAATTGTGTTGGGGGTGATTGCACGGTGGCTTTGGCCCGGTCTTGGATCGTCTTTGCAACTTTCACGTCCTTCTTTGAACCGTTTGCACCAACGCTTCACAGTGGCCAATGAAATGCAATGTTTACCGTACACGGCAGCCATACGGCGACTAATTTCGTGTTGGGAAACACCTTCAGCAGTCAAAAACCTGACCACACCACGCTGTTCATCTCTTGGAGCGTCCATTATGTCACGAACCGATTTCAACCCGGATTATGGGAACATTAAAGAACTATTATCCTCACACTTACGTATCACTTTTGTAAATTAGGGTTGCCTGTGTGCTGCGCGCATGCGTCGCGGTTGATGGACTGAGCCATTATTGCGCAGGGTAGGTTGGCTCACTTTCATTTGACTCGCCCTCGTATGATTGATAAAATGAAAAAAAAAATGAGTTTATAACTTTGTCCAGCGGTGCATTTATATGTTTCTCATTAATTTCCAGAAACAAAACTTTTAGCAATCACTGATGGCAACATTCATTCATTCTATGGCGTTAAATTAAAATTTTCGAACGAAACTTTCTCGTAATCCTGGATTTTTTACTTTTGAGTTTATACTTTTGTCCAGGTTTCACGTAATGATAAAATATTAAATTTGCAAATTTTCTAATTTCATGAATTTTTTAATTTAGGTGATAAGATGTACTAATTTTAGAGCTATTTCTTCAACTATTCATCTTAACTTCAATGAAAATAATTTATACTGAGTCATGTTATAATTGAAACAAAAGAAAAAAAAAATGAGTCTATAATTTTGTCCACCACTGTATATATATATATATATATATATATAGAGAGAGAGAGAGAGAGAGAGAGAGAGAAACACTATCATATACTGTATTTATAATCTGGACAAGTCAACCAAAATGAACTTCACTACTCAGTTCAATAGGCGCCATAGGCGGCTCTATGATACTGGTAGACAACAAATTTGATAGCAATAATAGGGATTGAACAAGAAAGAAAAAAAAAATTTTTAAAGAACGAAAAAATGAAACAATTCCAAAATACCCTGGGGCTTCATCAGGGGGTACTCCCCAAGGGTAGGGAAAAACCATGAGATGTTTCGTGGGTGCACTCCTACAATAATCAAGCAGGTTACATTTTTTTCGAAAAACTTAAAAATATCTTGGCCAAAATTGCAGAAGAAAAAAGTTTTATAATTCTGAATAACCAGAAAGTTCTGGATTTCATAAACAGTGGTAAATACCATATTCATAGTATTAATACTTTTGACTTTGAAAATCTTTTCACTAACATTCCCCACAAACTCATAATCGATGTTTCAAATAAAATTTTCAACAGATATGAAAAACACAAAAATTTAGAAAAACTCTTGGATTAACCTTGTTAAATTTTGTATTTTTGAGAATTACTTATACAATGGTTTCAATTTCTACAGACAGATCAATGGAATACCAATGGGCACATCTTTTTCTAGTGCATTTGCAAACCTATTTTTGCATTTTTATGAATCTATTTTTTTAATAAACAACAGTATAGAAGCATTTAGATATATTGATGACATTATTATTTTTAATAACAATGATTTCCACAATTTACATAAAGAAATTTACCCAAATGAACTACTGCTGAAACAAACAAATAAGGATGAGTCAGTTAATTTCCTTGATCTCAATATTCAACTGAATAATAAAGTTCCCAGTATAGCTTTGTATGATAAACGTCAGGATTTTGATTTTAAAGTGTATTCTTTAATTCATTTTCACAGTTGTGTCAGTAGAAAAGTGTTCAAAAATAAAATCATTTCGCAAATTATTAGATACAAAAAAATATGCAATAATAAAACAAATCTGAAAACAGCGATTCGAATTTTAACTGCAACCCTAACTGAAAACCAATATCCAGAACATCTTATGAAACATTTCATTTGCAAGCTTGTGGAGGATTAGCAGTAGGTCATTTTTAAGTTCCTTGAATTTTATGTTTCTTGAATTTGATTGTTTTACGTTCTTTCTTTTGATTTTGAGTTCAGGTATGAATTTTGTTCTCTTGTAATTTAAATATTGTTCTATTTTCTTTATATGAATCTTGCAGCTTAAATATTGTTCGATTTTCTTTATATAAAACTTGTATTTGTTGTCTGTAAAAGGTTCAATGTTTTTATTTCTTGTCATGCTGATATTCTGGACTTTCAGTAACCCTATGGATAATTTTGTGAGATGTCGGGGACTAGTGCTGCTTTTTTAGGCAATTTCGCCAGCTGCACTCACGAAACATCTCATGGTTTTTCCCTACCCTTGGGGAGTACCCCCTGATGAGGTCCCAGGGTATTTTGGGATTTTTTTCATTTTTTCGTTCTTTTAAAAAAAAATTCTTCCTTGTTCAATCCTTATATTGCTACCAAATATATATATATATATATATATATATATATATATATATATATATATATATATATATATATATATATATATATATATATATATATATATATAGTATACTCCCGATTATCCGTGCATCATTTCGGAATCACACTTTTTTAAAGCTTCTTTCAGGCGCTAAAATCAAGGTAATACGAAGCGTACCCTACTATCCGTGCACAGAGGTCAAACCGGACACATGACGCTGAAAATGTCGAAGAGTGGTTTGAAAGCGACGAATGTGAATCAGGATTACTATGTCTAACTGACAAAAATATCATTGAACTTGTTACTGAATCAAACGCAAGTGATGATACCGAAAATGAAGATGAAGAATATGAAGAAAATACAATTTCACATTCTACTGATCTACAATCTGTGGAACATTTATTAGATTACATGAGTGAAGGAGGTTACAATTACGGAGAAATAATTGCAGCAAGAAAAATTAGTTTTTTCTAATTTCCCCTTAAATAGTTACCCTGCATATTCCCTAAATGATTTTTCGGATTATCCGTGTTTTTCGATTATCCGTGCTACGCCGCCCGGTGATTAGCACGGATAATCGGAAGTATACTATATACATTTTTTTTTCTGGTAAATGAGTTTTTAAATATTGCTTTGGGAGAAGACAGAAAGCGTTTTCTGAAATTTTTCGGTCATCCATAAAAACAAGAATGACTGTAATTTCCCATAGCATTGTCTATCAAAGCTGTGAGATAAGTTGCATTCCAAGTTGATTTAATTTGAATAATTTAATTAATTTGACTACCCACTCCGCCCAGATCTCCTGCCCACTTTGGGCCGTACTCAAACGGCAAAGCGGATTTACGGAAGGGTTAAGCATTATTTTGATAATTCTTAAAAACAAGTATTTGCCTGACTTTGTTCTTTCAAATATTATCAATAACAACTACAGAAAATTATGAACGCCAAAAATGTGCGTAATGTAAACATAAGCTATTTCTCTTTTTTTACTATCACAGTTGTGGTTACCGCTTAGTACACACATTCCCTACAGAAGAGTAGTCCAAATAGCGTGCAGTGGTGCCAACACATTTTCTCCTGAAAGGATGCTCAAAGCCTACCAACTGAAAGGAAAACGAAACATTTATAAATTTCTAAAATGATTTCTCCAGCTGACCTAGACAATTTGAGGAAAACAGAAGTTTGACATTTCGGGGAGAGATTTCGAGATGAGGAAGAAGGCGAGGAAGGAAGAACCAAGGGAGAAACCGGTTTTCGCCGTTTCTTCCATCGACGCTCTCCCAGCCATGCCGCAGACTGACGTCAACCGTTACCGCAGAGATTTTGGATCGCCGGCAACGGATCAGGCGGCTCTTCCCGGAGTCGGCGGGGTTCACCCCGTTCGTGACGCTGCAAGCACGGATCCACTCTCGACACCAGCCTCTGTAAGTTTTATGAATGACATCGCTACCTTATCGATGGACTCATCGGAGGACGATTACCCTCGCACTTTTCTCGAGGCAACTTATGGATACTCCCCAGAAAAAATTCGATCAAGAAGTCCGAAATTCGAACTTACTCGAAGAACTCCTGCTATCCAAAAAATTTCTCGACAAAATCATGAATGGGTTGACCTTTTATAATTTCATGAGGACTGACCTGTTTAAAGATGCCAAAGAACTCCATCATCTGATGTTAAGCTACCAACTTCTCTGCAGCAAGATTATCAGCTTGGCCAGACCCAAGAAAACGGAGGAAAAAGGCACACAAGTGGAGACACCTGCCCTCCCCCCTCCCATACCCCGGACCAAGAAACCGAAGAAACCTCGCAACCCCAGGATCAGCATCGTTGGAGTTAGTGAACCCTCTTCTTTACTTGACGACCTGCAACTCAACACCAAAAACAGAATCGAGGTGAAAGTTTCCGGATCGACCCTTCACATCGAGCGAGAGAACCCAGACGACTTCCCCGTACTTAAGACCGCAGTCCAGGCCAAAAACATCCCATTCTATGCCACCCGACCTGACGCAGACCGATCAGTCAAAGCCATCATTAGAGGACTACCCATCAATCACTCGGTGGAGGAAATTCATGCAGAACTAGCTGACCTCAAGCTCCCAGTACGGAAGGTGATTCAGTTGCATAAGGTTAGGGACCAGGGCTTCGCCCCTATCCCTCTCTTCTTCGTCCTTCTAGACAATCGACCTGAGGCACAAGAGATCTTCAGCATCAGAAGGATGTCCTACTTCCGCATTGGAGTGGAGCATCAGAGACGCCCCAAGTTCCGGCCCTCCCAGTGCTTCAACTGCCAAGGTTGGAACCACACTGCCCACCAGTGCACCCTGCCGCCAAAGTGCTACCGCTGCGCCGGAGACCACGACAGCAGGACTTGCAAGAAAAGGCCAGAGGAGCCCTCACGATGCATCAACTGCTCTGGAGAGCACGTAGCAATGAGCCGGACATGTCCGAAGAGACCAAAGCTCCGCCAACCGGCTTCCTACGCAGAGGCTGCAGCCACTACAAGCCAGCAAACGTTCCGGTCCCCGGACCTCATCGCCAAGTTGATGACTTTCCTCCAGAGCCAAGGACTGACATAATTCACTGAGATTGAATTTCTGACTCCCCCTTCCCCTTTTTTCCTTTATTTTTTCCTCCCCCCCCCCCCAAAAAAAAATTGTTTGATTTTTCCCAGGCATCCTAAATGCCTGGAGGTTAATTCATTTTTTTCATTCCCTTCCATCCCATTCTTATCATTCCTTAAATCTGGGTAAAGGTGAGCAAGCACCATAGGCTCAAACTTAAATATGTTCACTCCCCCCCACCCTAGCTGACCTAAACTTGATATTAGTACTTATAACTCGTGAAGTAACGTTTATCCTCTGAGTAGAGAAACAGCAACATAAACCATAAGCAATGAGTAGGGAAAGAAGACCTCGAAGAGCGCCGTCGATCGAGATAGTGGTGCTGTAAAAAAAGCAAACATAGTGAGCTTGTGTTTGAGCGAAAAGCGAGGCCAAATCTGCGGAAAATCTAGATGGCGCTGCGCCCAGCGAGCACGCTATGATTCTCGATCACACTCATTTTAAATCTGGGGGCACGGCAGTGGCCCCGCCAAGTCGAGCGCGAAGCAAACACTGCCGTACCATCCTTTACTGGAACCATTTCGCCGCATTTTCAGGCCCCTATTTGAGAACCTTCTGGTGAGACCAGAACGCAGAAATTTTCGTCATCTAGTAAGCTATAATCACATACTTAAAATCCGAAATTTCAAGTCTGTAGGTCATTTAGTTCCGAAGTTAAACGAAAGCAAAGTTTCTCATTTATGACACTCACTCACTCACTCACTCATGATCATCAAAATAGAACTAGTACTTTTCATAAACTCAGAGAGGTGAAATTTGGTACAGAGTTAGGGTTTAATGGTCACATAAAGGGAAAACTATAAAAACTAGGCTAATCGAAGATCTGGAGTGACCCTGATAAGAAAACACAAGAACCCAACCAAACTATTAGAGATCGACATACTGCCTTTACAAAAAATATTCAACTTGGTGGGCCGCTTCATTTGATGTCAAAAATCGAAAGTCTGAAGTATCTAATGAAGAACCCTCAGCTGTATTAGAGATATGGTAATGCTCCCGTCTACTATTGGTACATAAAAAAATCGACTGTCATTGCAAAAGTCCAGCGTAGTGGGACACATCTTCTAATTTAATTTAGCCTATTTTTAGTCTACTCGAATATTACACAAATTAAATGTTTCTACAAAAAGAAGTGAAATCCCACCAAAAACATTCTGTAAAAAACTAGCCAAGTCTCGATGGAGCTACTTGTTTATCTCTAAAAAGTAATGAAATCTAGACAAAGTCATGTCAAGTCGAAGGTTCCTTACTGCTATTTCTTTACTGTTATAGTTAATGTTGTGTGACTTGGCCGTTAAAGGGTACACAAGGTTACAAAACCAGGTGCTCCATGACACGATTGCACCAATCTGTCGCCAGAACCGCCACCCATTCACGATGGAAAATTGCCACTTGGAAAACATGTAAACAAAATTGACTTGTACCCACAAACATATAAAGAATGTTTAACGGCCAAGTCACACAACATTAACTATAACAATAAAGAAATCGCGGTAAGGAACCTTCGACTTGACATGACTTTGTCTAGATTTCATTACTTTTTAGAGATAAACAAGCAGCTCCATCGAGACTTGGCTAGTTTTTTACAGAATGTTTTTGGTGGGATCACAATTACATGCTGAATTTCGCTGCTTAAAAGCCCCGTTTTTCGGATCAAACTTATTTCAACGTAAAAGATAAATTCTCGAATAAGTTCTATTTGTGTCACGGGTATTCATTTATTTTTCGAAGCCACACGAACATTAAATGACTCATCTTTAATGAATATAGTATACTGTAAGTTTTTAAAGCGTTTTTTTTTTTTTAATATTTTATTGAAGCTTCAGAATAAGTTTGTTAGCTATAAAGGTTTCGTAATTTACTTCATTTCTCCTGATATTTTATGACACTTATTGGTGTGAATTCATCGGACCTGAAAAAAGAAAAAAAAAGTTATAATAATATAGTGAAACTGGACAGTAAAATTTGTCAAAAGCGGATTTTTAATAACTGCATGTCTCATAATCTTATTTACTGCTAATTATTCAGCTAATTAAAATATCATCAGCTAAAATATGTAGTCTGAATTTGCAAATTCGACACAAAATAGAACAGTTAGCACATTTAAAATTAATTTTACTGTTAAAAGTCCTTAACAAAGTTCCAACTACGTACCTGTGTATCGGTCATCTCAGAAATTAAATATTCCAGAAAAATATTTTAATAGTTACGGCTAAAGCTAAAGTAGCTATGCCAGGGGGAGGGCCTTGATAGGGTACGAACTGAACCTCCAGAAAATTTAGAGGCGTTTAAAAGATATTTTAGTCTTATTTGCAATTTTTTTTTTGTCCGGTGGGGCTTCGTAATATTTGGAAGGAAGAGTGCTCTGTCACCCTTGGGAGGGGGGGGGGGCACCAATAGCTAAATCTGTAATTTAAGATCTGATCTGCAATAAAAAAAAGCTATCGATCATCTCGATAAACCAGCGATTCCAGCAATTGAGTGTACGAGTAATAGCTGCGCAGAGTTGCCAAGGAGGGGGGGGGGGGGAGGGGGTATGGCACAGACTACACCATTGATATTTTTTACACTGGGAATCAAAGAGTTCCATTTCTTAAGTTTTCCCTCATCTTCGGGAACTTTGAAAAGTAGAACGTTTTCTTTGCCTGATCCGTAACCACCTTTGCGCTCTGGTATTAATCAATATGTGGCTTTTCTTCTCCAAATGTTGAACTTAGATGTGTAAATTAAAATATTTCAAAGCTTTTTCATATATTTTTTTACGAAATCCGAAAAAAAAATAACATGAACGCATAGCTGAATTATAACTATATCCCGCATCTACTAATGCTAACTCCGTGAAAAGTAGTGTGCTCCCTTACCGCACTGCCCTCCAGCGGAATTCCTAAATTTCGTCCTCAAGAATCGCGGATTACAGTACAGATTTCAGTACAGATTAGTGCTGCTAAAAAATTTGACATTTTTAATAACTTATTCATTAATTGCTGAAGAAGAAATGTTTTTACATTTTTGCAAAAAAAAACGTACTAAAAGCAAGGAAGTTCTGATTTCAAGGGTGGGCGGATATGCCCCCTGACCCCATATGGGCGCCCTTGCAATGAATTGTTACTTAGCAAAATATCTAAAATATTACGCAAGTCTGATCTGATAAAGACTTAAATTCGACTTCTGCTCTGCTGCTGATATGGAGTAAGATTAATATTAATAAGAAATACATGCAACTCTTCACCAAAAGAGTGAACATTTTGTATATTCACTTCAAGTACCACTAATTTAAACAGAAAATACCATCAAACCTGCGTTTTTTATTTCAATCTCTATGATTTTTCTTACATGCATGAGGGGGATCATATCTCCCTAAGTGTTGCGTCAAATCTCCCTAGCTCTAGATACACTTGACCCAACTGCAGACTTGATAAATATAATTTTTGTACCATTTCTACTTGAAATTATGCTATTATTTTTAGTCATAATAATGTGCAGAATGGCAAACTATCTATGCATTTTTTTTTCGAATTAACTATTTTACAAAATAATAATAATAATAATAATAATAATAATTTTGACATCTTGAATTCAAATTATGTTTTCCGCAATCACGAGTGTGTGTGTGTGTGGGTTGTATGTGTGCATATGTGTATTGGCGTGTGTATGTATGTGTACGCGTGTGTGTATGTATGTGTGTAGGCGTGAGTGTATGTATGTGTGTGTGTATGTATATGTGTGTAGGCGTGTGTTTTTGTGTCTGTTGGTATGTGTGTGTGTGAAAGTGTATGTATGCATGTGCATTCAGGATATGGACGCAATTTGTTGACGGGTTTCGCTAGAGGAGCAGCATCGGGACGGGCCGGTCGAAGGTGGTGCTGCAGATGGAGGGGGGGGGGAATAAAATCATAGGAACGCCACACAAACACAGTTAAGTAAGAACAATAAGCAATGTGATTGCTCAAAAAAATGGAAACTGAAAAACGAAAAATTGGGTCAAGACTCCCTAGTTTCCCCTATTTCAAATTGCTACTCTTATAAAATTCAGCAAAATAAAAGACGAGAATTCATACGAAATTGTAGTTCATTCTATAAACTAACTCAGTTTCGTTCTGCCGCCCATAGCTATTTACAGTCTTCAATTTACTAAAAGTGAAATCAAGGAACTCAAAAATTTTATTTGGTATACTAGAAGAAAGAGAATCAAATAGCGAGCAGTTACGCCAGCATTGTTTCTCCTTCTCCTTAAAGGGTCAATCAATATCTACCAGCTGAAAGGATAACAAAACATTTATATATATCTAAGATGAATTTTCTACGCCTATCCCGGTTTTCGGCACCAAAAAAAGCTCTTGCAAGTGACGTGTCTCCCATGAGTATAGATACGTTAATCCCGGCATCGTTATAGTGTGATGGAGTGCTAGACGCTAACATGCCGGTAGAAGGCAGAGACTAGAACTTTACGTACAGAAGACTTCATTCGGACGGCGCGCATTGATGATAGAGCATACTGTCCCTTTTGATCAGTCTCAATTAGAAAAAACATAAAAGTTAAATAATATAGTAGGCTGGGGCTAATAAATTTGGATATTGCCTACCACACTTTACTTGAAAATCGCAGGTTAGTCTCACGACTACAAAGCAAAACAGCAATCAATAATAAAAATTATTGAGCGGCAAGGGAGGGAAAGAGTGACAATAATTATTCATATGAAAAATCGTAATGATTTGAAATGGAACGTCAGCTGAAACAAGAAATTTCCACTTCCAGAGTTATGAAGTATTAAGCGGTAAATCCGTCGCAATAGGCCACGCCTACTCAAAAAACAGTAATGGCGGGAAAACCTAAATCGGTAGTATCTGAAAAAAAATGAAAAAAAACTGGTAGATAGGAAAAACATAAAAGTGAATTAAGTAATTATGCAGTTCAAGTAGAAGATTTTGGAGGGTAATTGTAAACTTATCGATAACAGTATTATTTGATTTAGGTGAAACAGGGGGGACCTGATGAATTGCATTAACAGATTTTAAAATTTCGGTGAGGGTCCTGAATTGGTGCAAGTTTCAATTTTATTTCTCCGGTTCAAGGAGACTCTCAGATTTTGTCGTTTTCGACAACTTCTATAATTAGCTAGATGTTCACCTTTGCAGTGAAAACATGAGGGTGGTACGTTTGCAAAGCTGATGCACTCGTTGACGCATTCGAGACAAATTTCCAACTCAGTGCCAATACCTATAGTGAAACTAATATTAGAAAAGTCAACAGAGGCATTGCTGACTATTTCGATAACCCCCCGCCTAATGTAGACATTGATTTCGTCACCCCAGGGGAGATTGCCACACACAGCAAAGCCAGCAAAAATAAAAAGGCAGCAGGTGTCGATAAAATCACCAACAAAATGTTAAAAAACATGCCTCTCAACGCTCTCATTTGTCTCACAAAAATTATAAACGCCTCCCTTAGAAAAAGTTATTACCCAGCTTGCTGGAAAAGGTCACTTGTTACTGCTATCCATAAAACTAATAGTGATGCTCGATTCACACAAAACTGCAGACCCATCAGCCTCACTCCCCATGTATCGAAAATTTTTGAAAAGGTTATAAAAAAAAAGAATGAATAATCATATTCAAGACTACGCAATTCTCCCCCCTGAACAATTCGGTTTCAGATCTCACCATAGCACACTGCATCAGCTACTCAGAGTTGTTAATGACATTAATGAGGGTCTTAACAGAGGAAAATTCACTGTGGGAATTTTCCTTGATATACAAAAAGCCTTCGATAGAGTATGGCATAAGGGCCTAATCTATAAACTAATTGCTAACAATTTCCCCCCCTTACCTTATTGAGCTTATAAAAAACTACCTTGATGACAGAACTTTCCAGGTGAAAATTGAAGATGCTACTTCATCAGTGAGAAATATTCAAGCTGGGTTGCCCCAGGGAGCTATCCTCTCGCCCCTGCTATTTAATATTTATACCTATGACTTCCCCACTAGTGAGGACACCACCACAGCAACCTTTGCAAACGATTTCGCAATTATTGCAAAGCATTTCAAAAGAGTCCAAACCCATAAAAAAGCCCCAAAACAACTCCAAAAAGTGGAAAATTGGTACAGGAAATGGAGATTGGATATAAACCCCTCTAAGACTGTAACCGTGCAATTCAAAAAAAAAAAAAAAAGTTTGAGAAACATCACCATGAAAGGCGAGACTATTAATTATAGCTCCGAAGCACGCTATCCCGGAGTAACCCTGGATGCCGGCTTATATTTTAATACGCATGTTGCTAATATCCTTAAAAAAGCAAAGCATAAGATTAACATGCTACAGCCTCTCCTTGGCTATAACAGCAAACTTTCCTTAAAAAATAAGCTCCTGTTATACAACCAGGTTTATAAACCAAACATGCTCTACGGGGGCAGTTGTTTGGGGTCATGCCGCCAAAACCACCATCACAAGCATCCAAAAAATCCAAAACAAAGTTCTTAGACAAATTAGCGACGCCCATTGGTTTGAAAAAGGAAAAAGTATACACAAGGAACTCAAGGTTAGCTCGATCTCACGACAAATCAACCAGAATGCGAGAAAGTTTTATAGTAGCATCCACACGCATGAAAATTGCAAAATAAGGGACCAGACTCGTTTTATAAACACCTCAAGTAAATACCCATATCCTGCGGACACCATGTATTTATCGTACGACTCTCTTAGCACCAGAAATAATCCGCTGCCAGATCCTCAACTGGACATCGGTCCTTAGTCATCTCTCCTTTTGTTTTATGCTAATTAAAAAAAATGAAAAATTGCTGAAAATACCAAAAAAAAAATGTAAAAATAGCAGAAAATACGAAAAAATGTAAAAAATTAAAATTCCCCAAAAAAAAATTGTAAAATGAACGAAAAATTTTTTCCACCGTGCGCTTTCCCTCCAAAAATTTTCGAATTGAAGTTTGACAATCACCCGTCCTGATTGGACGAACTAAACTGCCCCTTCGGGGGACTTTATGCTCCGCCCTCGGGCAACCGAACACTATGTCTATCCAATCGATGTTATGCTCAAACATGAGATCGGGGTAAAAGACCAATAAGGTCTAACGGCCCTCTTAAAATATAAGCTATGATGATGATGGGTTTTCTGCATTCCGAGCTGAGCGTCTGAACCATGGAGCTATGAGTAATAAGGAGACGACATGAGCGAGATACGCTGAAGCCGTTTCGGAAGCTTAGTTAACTGTTCTTTTGACTGGCAGCCATCTTGTGGTGTTCAAAACATTGAAAGACTGCATTTCATAACCCGCGTATAATTCGAGTATCTATTTTTTGGAAAAACGGTAGCGTTTTGCCGCTAATTTTGAGTTTAAACGTTATAAAATGGAGGAAAATGAAATGCAATGAACATTTTTATGTTAAAAAACGTCCGATTTTTATTCTTTTGCACCAAAAGGGTTCACTTTTTGCAATTGCGATTTTTATAAATGGTTCGATTTCGCTGTTACGATTTTTAACTTGATGCTTTTATTTTGATTTTATATCGACAAAATTTTATGCTGTAGCCATATTATATATTATTTTTTAAAAAAATGAGCAATAATTCGCGACTATTGGGAAAATTCGCGAAAACAGCGATCCCCGCACTTTTTGCGTAGTTACGGTAATTATTTATTCTTTATTCCCAGTCAGACCATGTAAAATCATAGCAGAATGTTTAAGTATTCACTTCTTTAGCATCTGCTTAAAAGGGATGGACCAAAATCGGGAAAATGATCACGTTTTTGAGTGTTTTTTTCAAAGAAAAAAATCGGTAAAATTTTTCGGAAATTCTGACCCGCGTATAAGTCGACCTCCAACTTTAAACATCATTTTTTGTATTAAATTTCTCGACTTATTCGCGAGTATATACGGTAGTGGATTACTTGCTCAAGGTCTTTTGGGAGCTCTTTTATTACCATTTTTTTAACCTTCTCGTCTGTAATGTTTATATTCTTTTGCGTTATTTAATTTATAATTAACCGACATTTATTCAATTATTATTTTTTTTTTTTGTAATGGCAGCAACAGTGACAGTAGAAATTAGAATGATAAAAATGTTTTGATGGAATGAATGTTTTTCTCACCCGTTGTAGGCGCAATCTATCATTTTTTATTTTATGTCAATGTAATTGCCCTTAATTTATTTTTTGTATATTTAAAATTTTTCTCAGCAAAAATACTTCTGAAAGCTGATCAATATTATTCTATTATCCGAGGGCTTCTTAACGTTATCTATGGGTAAAAATTTGGTTCTAGGATTTTTTGTTCGTATAAGCGGAGCATTTGTTTATCCTTTACCTAATTAAGCAGGCTGACAGTATTTTCTTTAATCCTAAAGTACAAGTGCTGTCCAAGAAGTATCTGACCTTACTGTTTTTGTGTGAAAAGTGTAAATAAAACTATTTTTGTTTATAATATATTTAAACTCATTTCACAGCAATTGTTCAGTTTTTGTTATTGTTCTGAATCCTTTTATTTATACTTCTGTGGTACAATGCTTTTACGCAAGTCCTTTTTATGTCGAAGTGGAATATTATAAGGGTTTTATTTCCTGTACGTTTTCAAAAAGTAATGTTGTCCTTGATTCAAACATTGTAAAATATTGTACTCCCTTTATTTTTTGGAATAAATATTCAAAAACACATTTTGTTGCTCTGGAATGTGCTTTTCAAAACTGAAAAATATATTTTATATTGATACAAGTAATATCCAGAGTAAAAATTCCTGTTTTTTTTTTTTTTTTTTTTTTTGGAAAATAATAAAAAAAATTCGGATTTATTTGATTTAAATCCGATTTTTTTGATTCTATAGAAAAAAAATTAGAACATTTGTAAAATATAATTAAATTTAATATTGATATTTTTCTAAATTTACCACCATTATATTTTGAGTATTTCAGTAAAAAGCTTTCATGACATGATGAAAAATCTGTTTAATACAAAGCATATGATTCTTGTCAAATTTAATTTAAATGACATATTAGTGCACTTTAAATTGGTAAAAAAAGAGGAAAATAAACAAATTGGCCTTATAGCATATGCCTTTTTCTAATCTTCACTAGCTTTGTTATTTTTTTTTTTTTTTGTATAAAAATTATATTTTACAATAGGAAAGAGCTGGCAATTTTATTTGCCCACTTTCTGGTAAAGTATTTCGAAAACTGGTCCCGAGACCATCTACAATTATAGTTAACAAAAAATGTATAAACTTCAATCTCTTCGATTGATGATTTCTCAAAAATAAATTTATGAGCATACTCTAAATTTTTTAACAACAATTTATGCTTGGAGCAGTATTAATAAGTTTATCTTTTCCAATGTGTACAAAAATGCACACAATATAGCAACAAAGTATGGAATTTTTCTGCACACCCATTTTATATCTATGTGCAACAAAATCCCTCATTGTTTTCATAAAAAAAGTTCCTTAATCCAGTGACTACTTATTGAAAAAAATATTGTGCAGACACAAAAAAAAAGAAAAAAAAATGTGGTAAAAGAGAGATAATTTAAATAAAAATGGTCAAGTGAGGAAAAACACCTAGGACAAAATCAATATAATGAAAGAGGGTTAGACTAAAAAAATTCAGAACTAATAAAATTAAAAAAATTCAGGGAGATTTCCAGGGTTTAAGTTAAAAAATGATTTAAATCATTGACACCCAGGTAATATTTTTGTTATGTAATCCTAAAGTATTCAGTAAATAAATATTTGTAATATTCATTTTGATTTGCATCTTCCCTTTTCAAAAAATAAATTGGGAATAAGTAATTCAAATCAAGTGGAAAAGGCTCTATTCATTTTCTTATTCCCATCTTTCAGTTATGTTTAAAGCTCTTTTTGAGAACATTTACTTAATGCAAATTATTTCGTTGGTTTTAGTTAATTTTACTTTACATAATACTTGATGAATAAAGTATTCAAATATCCAGTGGTTTAAATTTATTTCAAACACGATACGTAAAGGATTTGTTCGAAAAAAGTCACCGTTCTTTATATAAGAGCCTTGAAATTATTACTAGACGGTTGGTAATAAATTTTATACCCTGCTTTTAGCATTATTTTTGATAAAACCTCCTTCGCTCTGAAAAAAAAAAAACACACACACACCCTATACCAAAACAGAATATATGCACAGTAACAGCATTTTAATTCTTGAATTAATTGAAGAGCTCTTATTCTTAGAGCAACGATTTTCCACCATTTCTTTTCATTAAACTGACGGGAAAAAACCCTGGATTATTGCTCTTCAGAAAACCATAAATTATCTATTATTGTTCAAAAGCAAAGGCATTGAGTCAACCAGCGCATCGAGTCGAAAGCGTACGATGAAAGCCACAAGATGGCCGCGAATCTTCGCGGTTGCTTCACTTCCACTGCGGAGTTTCAGTGGTGATGTCTTCTCCTTATTACTCATAGCTCCATGGTCTGAACTAGTTAGACGTGTTTCTTTCTCCCTGCTCCGTGGTGCTATGTCAAAGCACAACTCACGGAAGAAGTCGAGCGCCCCCGGGGATAACGACGTAGAGGCCCTTCTCAGGGCCGGCGGGGTTTTCCCCGTCATCGAAACCGTCCCCCAGGCCAGCGCTTCGTCTTCTCCCGTATCAACCGCTTCTACGATCTCCTCCTCCCGGAAGGCTCGCGGCGATGTATCAATAAATGGGATCTCTCCGGCGTTCAAGAAAATACTCGGTCGCTACGAGTACGATTTCAAGGCCACCCGTGCAAAAATAGAAGAGGCCACGGACATACCTACGGTCAAAGGAATCAACAACTACCTTACCAAAATGCAAATGGAACTCCACAAGACGGACGGTGACAACTTGTCAAAGGAGGAAATGCAAATATCTATGAACATCACTTGTCTCTATCAACTTAACCATGACAAACTTGAAAGTCTGCTCCAGAACATGGAAATATCGTCGTGCAGCGACACCGACGACGAGGTTACCAGCCCGTCAAAATTCAAGAGAGTGAAAAGGACAATTCCAGCCAAGCAGACCCCACCCAAAACAGACGAGGCGACGATCCCTACCAGCAACAAGTTCTCCCCACTCGCCCCAACAGATGTGGAGTCAATGACACAGGAAACGACCGCTCCTAGTTTGGTTGACGTCCCGATAGTCGACAAGTCCTCCACTAACAAACCGAAGACTCGACCCCCTCCACCCATTACCGTAGCGAATCCTCCAGATCCCATCCAGCTCCTGGACATCCTCTCCAAGATGTGTGCTGGGAAAATTCAAGGTAAACTGTCCGGCGAAGACCTACACATCTTCCCCTCGCTGGCAGACGATGTTGATCTCATCGAGAGATACCTCCAAGACCACAGGCATCAGTTTCATAGCAGAGTCCAAGCCAGCAAAAGACCGCTGAAAGCCGTCATCCGGGGGCTTCCCCTGAACTACCCCACCGACGACATCCTCCAACACCTAAAAGGCTACGGCTTCAATGTCACCAAAGTCATAAGGATGCAGACCGGCCCGGACAAAAGACCGCTACCTCTCTTCCTTGCCGTGCTGATCAAAGACGGCACTGCTGAAGATGTTTTTGCCATCAGCAACATAGGACACCTTCGAATGACGGTCGAGCGACTCAAGCCCAAGGCCACCCCTGTACAGTGCTTCCGATGCCAGCGCTTTGGACACACCGCCTCAAAGTGTTTTCGTGCCCCCCGATGTTTAAAATGCGCCCAGGAGCATCGTTCCTTTGAATGCAGCAAAGACAAGTCCACGCCCGCCTGCTGCGCCCTCTGCGGTGGAGCCCATACAGCCAACGCACCCATCTGCCCTGCTCGGCCCAAGCCCCGACAGCCGTCCCCCCACGGACATTTCCGACTCAACAGGACAACGCCTGGACCAGTAGGAACTCCAGTGCTGCTCCCAAGAAAACGACAGACTTCATCCCGAGACCGGTTGCCCTCCAGCAACGGCCCACCCCAGGACAAGACCCCATGATGTCGCTCCTTTTCCAGATCCTCAATCAACTTCAAGCCCAGCAAAGGACGATCGAAGCCCTTGTAAGCGGCCTCGCAGCCCCAGCGCGGCCATGAGCTTCTCCTCCCCCCCCCCCCTTCTTTTTCATTAGGTGTGCTTCGGCACAATTCTCTATTCTTCTTCTACTTCACTTCAGGTAAAAGGGGGTTCTCCCCCTCCGCCTGTTAAATATTACAAGGCTAGGCTAGGCTAGGTTTTCTGCATTCTTTAGTTTTGTGCTGACCTGCACACACAAAGCAAACAGGGGTCTCGTGCACAACTAAACGAGGTGTGAAAAAATCGAGGATTTGAGATACAGTTAACTACCGATTGTCCGCGGAATTGGGTGGCACAAGTGCCGCGGATAAACCGCAACAAGGCTAAAATAAGGGACAAATAAGGTAAAAAATGTCCTTCCTCAAAAACTTAGTATTGATCATAATACTTACTTCAAACAGTAAAAATATGTACAGTACAGTAAAAATGTTTTGTATTTTTGCACAACAGAACTTGACATCAATAAAGAACAAGTGTACGAAAACAAAATAAATAAAAGAAACAGAAACAACTGAGTTTATTTACAATTTTTCGACAGAAAAACAGCTTTTTTTATTTGCTTTTTAAAGCGAAAATACATGTTCCTGATTGTTAAATGACTCGCTGAAAACCTGCACTGTGCATAACCCGCTGACGGATAATCAGGAGTTTACTGCACTGTAAGAAACGCGTTTTGGATTCCATACTAAAAAAGGGAATTGTTTGGAATTTGACGTTCTTTGCGTGCTTTATTTTGAGTGGTAGACAAATAAGCAAGCTTGTACAATACGGCTAAATTACGATTGATGCCAAAAATGAAAAAAATACGGTAACCGCTTCACCGGATTAACGCTTCACCGGATCGGTCTCTCTCCGCTCGATCGCTCGAAAAACTGAAGGTATAGTAATTTTTCGCCGCGTCTTTTTTCCCCCCAAACTAAAGGGAAGGGGGGATTTCATTGGTCAAGAGAGGGGGGAATAACTCATAGCATCGCGAGAAGTGCATAAGTTAGTTATGCAAACGAGGCGTTGTTCATTAAAATTGAAAGGGGATTGCTAAAGAGAACTGACATGAAGCAACGAAATGAATGAGAATTTTTAATTCTTACACTAAATTAACGTATCTATTCAAAAAAGTTAATAAGTGTTTAATAAGCTTTTTTTTTTTGATTAACACATTTTTCTTAACACTTGCAAATCTTGTAAAAGCGGGGCTCCCAACCTATCATCGCAAAAAAAAAAAAAAAAAAAAAGACTACTTGTGATAAAAAACCAGAACCATTTATACTGAATCAAAAAGATGGTAAAAGGACCATTTATAATGAAGCATTATTATTCAGTTCTCTCTATAAATGTGTTAGTTATCTTGGCAAAAACATGATCCAAAACATCAGTTAAACAGACTTGAGTAAGTTTCTCACTAACAAGATAAAAATTTAACATTAATAAATATACCTAAATGACAACTTGTAAACTTGTAAGCAGCACGGTTTTACATTATCCTATTATGGAGTTTTCAAAACACATCTTCAACTTTAAAGACGTAGAAATGTTACTTACTATCAGCTTTAAAGACATAGAAGTCAACTGAGGGGGAAAATAAATTCAAACCATGTATAAGTCCTTAAAACATATTTAATTACACATAACTCCCTCCCATAAATTGACTCACAGATAACACTGTGATAAATACCAGCAAAAAGTAATGAATAACGTTAAAATGTCTAACAAAAATAATAATAATAAATAAATAAATAATAATAATAACAATAATTAATGAAGTAGGGGAGTTAGGAAAGTTGTGGTTGCTTTTTTTTTTTTTTTTTTTTGAGCAATCAAAATTGTTTATTTTTCTTTGCGATGTTTGAGGTTTCCCACTCTATTGTCTTTGATTGGGTAGTAGTAAGTGTGGTGATTCATTTCTTAGTGGAGCAAATAAACCTTAAGTGCGGCGACGACGCAGCCTTTATTTGTTGGATTATATATTTTTTACACGTCTATTTCATCAGATGGGAGAGGCGTATTCCATTTTCAGAAATCAGCTGAAAATGTCAAATGGCATGTTGAGCAAAATTTGCATTCCAATATAGATCATATGCTAGAAAGTTGAGGTTGGTGTTTATTCTTCAACAAATAAACTCGTTTAGTTCTAGACGGAAATACTTGGCACAATTTGTGGCAAAATTTCCCGATTAAATTAATGCTATAAGTTCGCATAGACATCGTACACACATTCATAGGTTTAAAAAACAAGGATAGTGTGATCGAATTCCGTCACCAACAACCCTTTAGTTTGGTGTGACTTTTCACTACGACCTTTTGAATCTCTCTCATGTTTCTTTACCAATTTGAAAGACAAATTTCAGCGGTCCATTGATTTCTTTTAACATTTAATACTTTTGTGGTTTTCATGTGTAACAATATATTTGATTATTTTTCCACTAGAAATGCAATTAAAATGTTGAGAACTCTTTTCTGTATTTATTGATTTTTTCATTTGAAAAAAAAAAAAAGAAAGTTCACTTTTCAGCAGAGATTGTGCAAAGATACTTCATTAAGATTTGCTTTACTTCTAAACTAGCGGTACCCACACGGCTTTGCCCGTAGTAGAAAATTAAAAGGTCATTTGATTTGCCTGTATATTTACAAATAAACGGATGAGGACTTTCTCGCCAATTTGCTATGATAATTTGCTCGCCGATGTTACGGTTCCGCGTTATGATTATTTGCTAATTTACTCGTTCACGTTATGATAATTTACTCGGTAAAATGTTCTAAAATTAGAATAAAAAACGAACAAAATCGAATTTTCGAAAAATCGCTTCGAGGTGCACACTCCCATGCTACAAACTAATTTTGTGCCAAATTTCATGAACATGAAAATCCTCTGAACGGTCTAGGCGCTATGCGCGTCACAGAGATGCTCTGACAGACAGATATCCAGACACCCAGACAGAGAGAGATCCAGATATCCAGACAGAGAGACTTTCAGCTTTATTATTAGCAAAGATTGCATTTATATTTTTTTTCTGAATTGCATTATCTTAAGACTAATATTCTATTTATGACTTTTCAAAATCAGGCTCTACGACTGATTACCGGAGCAGTGAAGACAACACCCATTGACTGCATGTTACTCAGCACTGATAATAGACCTCTAAAGATGATCTTGAAAGAAAGAGCTGTTCTCCTATGGGAAAAAATACTTAGAATCCCTGGGTGTCTGTCCCTGTGGAACCAGGACTCTCTGGTCGGCGGGAGAAACTTAAAATCACAAAAAGGTTTTCTCCAGGGAGTAGCTGATATTTCTTCTAAACTAGATTTAAAATATGAGAGTGAACAATTTCCTCCCTCCATAAACCCCATTTCTGAAAAAGGTTTCTCCATTCGCCTTAATTTGATCAAGAATGTGTTCAAAGCGGAGACAAATGATGTAGTGTTAAGAGCTCTTGCTCTCGAAACAATAGAATCCTGTTACCCCAGAGAGAAATGTTTGAGAATATATACTGACGGCTCTAAAGTGAATGGATGTGTTAATACTGGTGCTGGTGTTTACTGTGAACTTTTTTCCTTTTACACCCCCATTGGCAACCATAGATCAGCTTTCGATGGCGAGATTGCTGCCATTTGCCGGGCTCTGTCACAGTTCCAGCCACATTTAGACTCTTTTTCAAAAGCAGTTGTATTAACGGACTCAAAGGCTGCACTCCAAGCTATCGATACCCCTAGCAACTCCCGAACTTTAAACCACCGATAATTGTTTGAAGCTCCTTAACCGGATTGCCAAAAATAATAAGACAGTTGTTTTTCAGTGGATTCTGGCCCACTGTGGAATCCAAGGTAATGAGATGGCCGATTTTTTGGCCAAAAAGGGAGCATCGGTTCTTCAGAGAACCAATCCTAAGCTTCCATTTAGTTCAAAAGCTTAATAAATAAAATCTTTAAAGACACTTTTCACGAAGAACTCAAAAATCGCAACGGCAATAAACCATGGTTTGAGCTGATTCTGAATGTCCCTAATTGGCCTAGGATGAAATCTGTCGCCATGTTTCGTTTATTATCTGGCCATGATTGCCTACGAAAACATCTCTGTCGTATCAACGTGGTTCCTGACCCTTTCTGCACTTTGTGTGATCTCCACGAAGTAATGGACATGCCTCATTTGTCCAGATGTCCTGCTCTCCCTCGGACATCCATCTGGGAACGCTATTGGATTGCTCGTTTTCATTTATAGTTTTGTTGTTATCCTTTTGATATTCAACTGTCTTTAAATGTGCCATTGGGAAAAAAAATATTCTTTTTATAAAACGGATTACATGATATTAAATTTCATTTCTACTGCTATTTTTGTCATAAATATGCAAATGAGGCCAGATTTTAAAACTTTATAAAATACTGCAATCATTTAGAGTTCAAGTGCGCTTAGTTGATACATGTTGCTGATGCATAAGTTATTCCAATTTAAAACACGTAACAGAATTCCTTCAATCTGAAATTTCTGCGAAGAATGGAAAATAAACTTTAGGACCCGAAATTTAGATGCCTCAAGTAATAGCAAAACTGATGTTTATAAAATACTAGCTGTACCCGACGCGCGTTGCTACGCCAACAAAAAAAATACATCATTATACTGATTTTCATGACAATCGGTTGAACGGGGCAGAAGTTGCTACGCTGCAGTGCCACCTGGTGGCGAGTGGCTTCAATGAGCATATTATGCACCTTCTCCGTGGAAAAATACATATATATATATATATAGCAATTTTCATAATAATCGCGCCAGGTATCAAGTGAAGCCGTGACTATACTCAAATTTTGTACTCACGCAGTTTGCAAGATCAATCAATCGCTAAAAATATCAAATAGAAAAAGTTTTAAATCCCCCCCGCTGCATGAAAAGCCATAAAACAATAAAGAAAGAATTTATTTGTTCAAACTCAAGAAAAATGGCAACAGCTAACTTCTTATCAATGAGATCTTTCACGCGAATTAATTTCTGCAGCCGATAATTTTATTCGCATCTATCCAATGGATTGTGACTTAAATTGGAATAAAAAAGGAACTATCGATCGGATTTTTTTCGAACTGGTCTATAAACATTCCCAGTACCAAAAATAACAAACGGTGAAAGTTTCAGCCAAATCTGCCGGGTAGTTTTTGAGTTCATGGATGACATGCAGACAAACATTCATTTATATATATATAGATTTTTATTTTCGTTTTGCTCTGTCCGACAGATTTCTACTGCTGCCATTTCGCGCATGAGCTGTTGTCTCTCCTCATAAAAAGGGAACGGTTGGGATTCGCAAGACTGCATTTCATGAATCGTGAAGCAAACTGTAACAAACGCGCATGCGCTGTTTGAAGATCTACTCACGTTTTAGACACTCAACGAATGGAATGGCTGATATCAAATCTTACTGCGAATGACATCCATGGAGTCTATGACATCATCTACCAGAGTATCACAGCCTTCTATATATTCAGGTCTACGTGCCGTATTCCGCAATCGATGTCACGTGACCGTTCAGAGGCGATCAGCGGTAAATTCCCTTTAGTTCAAACAGCGTTCGGTGAGTAGCTGATCGTTGCAAAACAACTCTGGTATTAGTTAGCAAAGTAATAATTATTCGAAAAGTATGTGTGAATCTTCAGTTTACGTTATCAGCAGTCTCTTAATGAAGACTTGGAATGATGTTCTTTTTTCTTTCTTTGTATTGTTGTGCTTAACGCTGTAGAAGCCATTGGGACGCTTTAATAGTGAACATTTAACGTATTAATTGTTTAACATTTCCGAATATGTTTGGAAGCTACATTTTTTGACCAAAACATGTTTTTAAGAAGGTAAATCTGATTATCAATGCTTATTTTTTTTTTTTTAATAGAATCGATAATAAAAAATAAATACTTGTTAAATAATTTTTTAATGATTTTTTTCCCTGTAATTTACAAATTTTTATGTGTGGTTTTTTTATGCTATACATTTTCATTACTTTTGATTTTAGTGACGAAGGTTTTCTGCCTCCACTTTGGGTAATAAGTATATTTTGTAAATATTGTTTCAAGGAACTTTTTAGCATGAATTGTCTGAAGAGTGCGGTTTAGTCGGTACAATAGAAAGCGGCATTTTAAAAAGACCAACTGTTTTATGTTTTAAAGCAGCTTCTATTACTGTAAGGTACTATATTCTATTACTGTAAGGTACACATTTTTATGTATGGTTTTTCTTCATGATATATATTTTATTACTTTGAATGTTAGTGACGAAGCTTTTTTGCCCTCAATTTAAGCAATGATTATTTTTTGTAAGTAATGTTTCAAGGCACTTTTTACATAAATTATCTGAAGAGTGCAGTTTAATAGATACGTAAGACTGCGGCTCTTTATAAGGGCCAACTGTTTTAACTTTTAAAACACCTTCTATTTGTATAAATATATTTCAAAATGTTGTGGAAAATTTTTAGGAGGAATTCGTATCAAATGAAAATTAATTAAAGCTTTTAACAAATATTAGCGAGCCATGGATTAGAAATCTGGTACATGATCATTACAAGCTTTGATCTCACATCATTTTCTTGGTTTTGCGAAATGTAATGCAAACGATTTATAAAATACTGTTGTACAGTGATGTTCCTATAAATTTTTCCAAGGGTTTACTCCCAGTAATCCATTACGCACAATTTGTGTATGTGATCAAATGCATAGTATGTCATAATATGAAAATTTATGCAGCTTGGGGGTGTATTTTACTGTGCATATGCAAATTTATATATTTATACTTTTCCTGTGGCAACGCCTCTGGGATTGCAGTTTTATACTGCGGTCTCTGGGACGAACGCCAGAAACAGTAAGACTGCGGCGGCATGATGTACACAATATAATTGTTCTTCAATAAAACCAAGCAAAACTATAATTGTGTCAGCCTCAGCTATTTCTCTAAATAAGATACAGTCCACTACCAGCGACCAACATATGAGGTACTCCCGGCGTTGAAATTGATAGATTTCAAAAATATTTATCAATAAAATTATCAGTAAAATACCATAAAATGCGCAGAAGTAAATTGAACAGATATAAAACTCAATTACAATTAAAACATGTAAACATTAAAATAGGTATAGTTAATTAAAATCATCCACTTTACACTGGAACAGGTAAAATTGCTAACTTAGTTATGGGACGTCTGAATGTACCGCCCTTAGTCTTTACCAAACAGACTCGAATGCATTCATCCCGGCCTTCGAAAACCTTTATTACACGTCCTAAACTCCACGAATTTTCAGGCATATTATCTTCTTTTATCAAAACCACTGCCCCAATGGCAATATTTTCCTTCAAAAAACACCATTTTGACCTTTGTCGTAAATGGCATAAATAGTCTCTCGACCAATTTTTCCATACTTGCTGAATTATTTTTGTTGTTTGCTGCCATCGTTTTAATCTGTTATCAGACAAATCTAACAACTCTGGCTCTACCACTGTGAACATTGTTCTGCCAATTAAAAAACGTGCCGGAGTCAAAACCTCTATTTCTTCTGCATCACTCGGAAGTGGCATTAAAGGCTTCGAATTTAAAATCCCTTCGATTTGATTTGAGATTGTTAAAAATTCTTCCTAAGTAAAAATCAATTTGACCATTGCGCGTTTTAAATGAAATTTAAATGATTTGACACCACTTTCCCAAATGCCTCCAAAATGAGGAGATTTGGGTGGGATAAACCTCCATTTTATTCTTTCAATAGAAAGAAATTTTGATAAAATCTCATCAGGTTGACTCACTAACTTATGCAAGCGGTCGAGCGCTTTGTGAGCACCGATATATGTTTTTGCATTATCACTGAATAAAACAGCACATTTTCCACGACGGGATATAAACCTTTTCAATGATGCAATAAATGAATCAGACGTAAAATCCGACACAATTTCAAAATGAACAGCAGGGGTTGATAAACATACAAATATTGCAATAAAGATTTTTTGTAATGCTCCTTTACGTTGGTTTTTATTTTTAATATAAAATGGACCTGCGAAGTCAGTGCCAGTATTCAAAAAGGGAAATGTTTGTTGGCAGCGTTCAGGTGGAAGGTCTCCCATTTTCTGTTCTAAAAATCGTGGTTTGTATTTTGAACAAATCACACACTCATGTACAATTTTCCGGGCGAGATCTCTTCCATGAATTATCCAAAATTTTAATCTAGATGCATGCAATAGTGCTTGCGCACCAAGATGGCAATTTTTTAGATGTAAATCTAATAAAATGAGTTTTGATAACTTATGATTTTTAGGCAGTGCTATTGGATGCTTTGCATCAAAGGGTAATTGAGAATTTGACAAACGACCTCCGACTCTTATGACATTTGAATTTTTATCGAAAAAAGGCAACAAAAATTTTAATTTACTTGACAATTTTACCGGTTTTCCCGAATTTAGCTGCTGAAAGTCATCACTAAGACCTTCCTGTTGAACAAACGATGAAAGTTTTAACTCACTGGCAGTGACCTCATCAGCTGTAAGAGGTCCAACCTTCCTTACTTCATTCTGGCAGTTGTAAATGAACCTAAGAATATAACTAAATACATTAATTAATTTTTGGTTTGGTTTGGTTTACTTATTTTTAATGGCGCAAGAGCCCTTGAGGGCTATACTGCGCCAAACGATTTTTTAGTTTAAAATTTATACATAAATAAAAAATCAGGGTATGATAAAAGTAAAAATGTTTTGGAGAAAAAGGTATAAACAACAGTAGTTTAAAACAAGTAATAAAAAACCTGTAAACATTAAAAACTTTATGAAAGGGTTTGAAACAATAGGTTGTCAAAGAACCTTCAGTAACAAGAAAAACGAATAAAATTACATTTTGACGGCACAACCACTAAATTAAAAAGGAGAAGCCAATCTCCTGGAGGAAGGAGTATATATTGGGATGGGGTGGGTCCCCCAGCAACTCTTTCAGAGATGGATTAAAATTATTAAAATATTTAAAACGTATTTGGTTAAAATTTGGGCAGTTGCATAAGATATGCAACACTGTCTGGTTGACTTTACATCTAATACAAATCGGAGCTGGTTCTCGGCATAAGAGGTATTTATGGGTGAACCTGGTATGGCCGATGCGAAGACGAGTTAACGAAACTTGTTCTCTCCTGGTAAGTTGTAATGATTTGAAACCTTTAGTCGATGGCTGGATCGAATGTAATTTGTTTTGTGTTTCGAGATTCCAGGTCCGTTGCCAATGCGTGTTAAGACATTCAGATATTGCGTTTTTAATGTCAACTAAAGGGACACTGTCATCAACTAGGATATTTGCGTCTTTGGCAGCTGAATCAGCGGCTTCATTGCCGGCAATGCCTACGTGACCAGGGATCCAGCAAAAGAGTACATGAAAATTATTTTGTGTAAGACTTTTGTATAAATGATAAGACTGAATGACTATGGGATGGCTGTTATTGTTGCAGTGGGTGATTGCTTCCACTGAACTCTTTGAGTCAGTGTATATCACCCACTTTTTGTGAGCGGATTGGGTTATTGACTGTAGAGATATCAATATGGCTTTTATTTCTGCTGTAAAAACAGAGCAAGATGGGTGTGATTGTTCAGCGGTAACTTGACCATTTATTATTGCAGCAAAGCCGACGTGATCGTTTGCTTTTGATCCGTCAGTGAAAATGTCATGATAATCAGAATATTTGCATTTTGTATCATAAAATATTTGTTGGTAGGCTGTATTGGAGGTAGTCTCTTTAGAGAATTTAGCGAGGTCATTGATGGTAGATGGAACTACTTCACACCATGGTTCAATCAGTTTTATTGTATTGAGAGTATTAAAATCTGACAGTTGCAAATCTGAAAGCACCCGGCGCATTCGGATCCCGAATGTTGGGGTTGCAGAAGGACGATGAAGAAATAAGATAACATTAGATGGATTAAAAATATGAAGGTGTAAAGGGTGATCAGTATAAGGTTTTATTTTGAAGTAGAAGTTCAATGAAAGTTTGAGGCGTCTATTGTTTAAAGATTGTTCATGAGCAAGAATATGAAGACTGTTAATAGGTGAGGTTCGGAAAGCTCCTGTGCAGATGCGCAGTGCCTGATTGTGGATTGGATCTAGAACTTTCAGATAGCTTTTTGCCGTGGAGCCATAAATTTGGCATCCATAATCAAGTTTTGAGCGTATTAGAGCCCTGTAGATTCTTAAGAGAGACTCTGTATCAGCACCCCAGGAAGTGTTCGATAAGACTTTAAGGATATTTAATTTTAGTAAACATTTCTTTTTTAACTCTTGTATATGCGGTATAAATTTGAGTTTGTTATCAAGTATGAGACCGAGGAATTTTCCTTGATCTTTTACAGCTATTGGTTGATTGTTAAGGAGAAGTGTTGGATCAGGATGAAAACCTCTTTTACGGCAGAAGTGGATACAGAAAGTTTTTTGAACAGAGAAAGTAAAGCCATTTTCCTCCGCCCATTGTGTTACTTTATTAATAGCCATTTGAAGTTGCCTTTCAATGATACTCATGCTCGATGAAGAGAAAGATATTTGAAAGTCATCAACGAACATGGTACCTTTGACAGCGGGAGGCAGTTGTTCGATTAAGCTGTTGATTGCAATTATAAAAAGAGTTACGCTTAGTACGCTTCCCTGGGGAACTCCTTCTTCTTGAATAAATGCATCTGAAAGAACAGACTTGACACGTACGCGAAAAATTCGGTCTCTTAGAAAATTAGAGAGAAAGATGGGTAGATTACCTCGTAACCCATACTCGTGAAGGGTTTTGAGGATCCCATATCTCCAGGTACGGTCATATGCTTTTTCAATGTCAAAAAATACGCTCACGAGATGTTTTCGTTTGAGAAATGCTTCTCTTATTGATGTTTCGAGAAGCAATAGGTTGTCTATTGTGCATCTACCACGCCTGAATCCACTTTGATATGGAGATAGCAGATGATGCGACTCCAAAATGTATATCAGCCTGGAGTTGACCATCCGTTCCATTATTTTACATAGGCAGCTAGTGAGAGCTATAGGTCTATAGCTCTCAGGTTTTTCAGATGGTTTATTGGGCTTAAGGATAGGAATTACTGTTGCTTGACACCAGGATTTTGGGAATCTGTGTTCCGAATAAATTCTATTGAAAAGATGCAGAATATGTTCTAAAGAGGACCTGCTTAGATGTTTTAACATACTATTGTGAATTTCGTCTGGACCTGGTGATGTGTTTTTTGATTTTTGTAAGGCAGCATTCAGTTCTTGAAGGGTGAATTTTGTGTTGTATTGATTAAAAATGTTTGAATTAAAATCTAGAACTTTTTGTTCTTTGCGTGATTTGATGGTTAAAAATTTTGAGCAATAGTTATTTGCACTGGAGACTTCTGCCAAATAAGTCCCCAATGCAGTCAGCCACCTCTTTGTGATCGGATAAAATACGACCGTTATTCTCCAGAATGGGTGCACAAGATATATTGTAGTTGCCAACGATTTTTTTTATTTTACCCCATACGGTCTTTGATGGGGTGGACGTCGTGATTGTGCTGACATAGGTCTGCCACGAGTCCCGCTGGCTCTTCCGTCGAATCCTTCGAGCTTCAGCACGAGCTCGTTTAAGTGCCACGAGATTTTGTGTGGTTGGATAACGACGAAACGTATTCCATGCCTTTTTTTGCTTCTTATGAGCCTCCTGACAATAGGGGTTCCACCAAGGCTTAGGAAACTTGATCCTGCCTTTAGTGGTTTTTGGTATGGCAGCGTTAGCTGCGTTTAGGATAATGTCGGTTACTCGCTTTACCGCTACATCGATATCAATATCAGTTACGTCTTCTGATTTAATTTCTGCCAACTGGGTAAATGCTGCCCAATCAGCTCGATCAATGCGAAGTCGAGCTTGCTGATGCTGCTGATGGCCGCAGCGTCCAGTAGAGGTTATCCTGATCGGAAAGTGGCCACTGGAGTAGAGACCACCCTCCACCTGAAAATCCCAACGTGGCAGAAAAGAAGGTGAGCATATTACGAGATCGATGGCATGGTAAGATTGGGTAGAAAGATGAAAATAAGTGTTTTCACCGTTATTAAGGATGCAAAGATCATTGTCTTCAATAAAATTTTCTATTGTTAAACCTCTACTGTTGGAGTCTGGACTCCCCCAGAGAGGATTATGGCCATTGAAATCCCCCAAGATGACAAATGGGGGAGGAAGTTGATCAACCAGTGTCTGCAACTCCACGCTTCTTAAGTCATAAGAAGGTGGGATATACACAGAACAAACTGTGAACAGCGAGTGAAGGTGAACGCGCGCAGCTACTGCTTGCAGGGATGTGTTGATATTGAGTTGGCTAGATGCATAATCATTGTTGATCAGCAATGCCACTCCTCCACAACGACGGTCTCCTGACAAGCAGTCCTTGCGGTATATGTCAAAACCTTTCAACCTCGGTCTATCAGCAGGGGACAGAAAAGTTTCTTGCAGACAAAATATGGCCGGTTGGTGATATTCGACAAGATCTTTGATGTCTGTGACATTATGCGAGTAACTCTGACAATTCCAAGAAAGAATGCTCAGGGCCATGAAGAGAAAAGGAAGGAGAAACGGCCAGAAGAAGAAAAAGCAGCTCATGAAGGAGGATGGTCCGTCCACCCTTCATCGTCGGATGGCGGAAGATCTTCAAAATCTACATCCTCGTCCTCCTCCTGGGGAGGAGGTTGTTGGAATTTTTCAATTTGGGACTTGGTTAATTTTACTTTCTTACTAGAGAGTAAAAAGTCCTCTTTTTTAAAATTATAAAGTTTTGGGGGTCTCTGTTTAGAGGCTACCCCGATTTTTGCGCGCGTTTGAATATTTTTCTTTTTTTCACTAAGTTTTTTCAAATTCTGTGTGAGTGGTTTCTTTTCATTAACAGTAACAGATACAGTATTTGTTTTTTGTATTTGTTTTTGATTTTGATTAGTTTCCTTAAAAGAAGATTTGGGGCTATAATTTTGTTTATTTGATTTGGTTGTGTTTACAGTTTTGGCATTAGTAGAAGCATCTGTTTGGGTATCTGTTTGTGTGCATACAGACTTCAGTACCTTCTTAACGGCTGAAGCATATGAAACACCTGTTGTTGGTGTGCGGGATTCAACTAGTTTTCTTGCATCTGGATAAGATATTTTTTGTGTTGTTTTAATTATCTGAATTTCTTTTTCTGTGAGCCATTTTGAGCATGATCTGGAGTATGAAGGATGGTCCCCTTTGCAGTTTGCGCATTTGTAGGTCTTGTTACATGTATTACTGTCGTGTCCGGGCTCTGCGCACCTGGCACAGGTGTCAGTACCACGGCACGCAAACTTCGAATGTCCAAACCGCTGGCATTTGAAACACCGGAGCGGATTTGGAATATAGGGGCGAACTGGGCAAGAGAGATAGCCGGCTTTAACACGTTGCGGGAGGACAGGTGTATTGAATGTCAGAATGACATGTTTGGTGTTTATTATTTCGCCGTTCCGTTTGATGGTGATCCTTCTGACTGAATGTACGTTTTGATCCTTCATTCCCTCCAAGATTTCCTCCTCGGGTGTAAAGAGAAGGTCAGGTTCGGAAATTATTCCCCGTGAAAAATTAAGAGTTTTATGTTCTGAAGTTGTAACAAGATATGAACCAATTTGTGTGATTGCCATTATAGATTTAATTTGTTTTGTATCTTTAATTTCAACTAGAAGTTCACCGCTGCGTAGTTTTTTAACAGATTGATATTCTCCTATTAAATGAGTGAGCGCTTTATTTATCAAAAAGGGGGAAACTTTGCTTAAATTGAGGTTTGGATCGTTGCGTTTAATAAGAAAAAACTTAGCTGTGCTCGACAATACGTTCTGACGCTCCCCGCACGGGGGAGAAGGGTTATTTATATTATCATCCATAAATAAACCTGGGAACTAGGGGGAAAAGTGGGGTCTAGCCCCTGTGTAGCCCCCCTACACAGAGGTAAGGCTGCGTACGACAGGGTTCGCCTGCTATCCCTGAAGACTCCCGTTTGAAGCACCGACTACCCCCGGTACCACGCAGCCATCGGCACGGTTGACACACCTTGGCTTAGGGGTTTTCGTCCGAATTTGGTAAGTGTGATGAGGGAAGGAAGGGAAAAAAATCCCCTCCCGCCAATATTCTGTTTGAGCAACTGGGGGTTCACGACTCCTCCCAAGAGCTCGCCCCGAACTCACCACACCGCAAGCCCCCCCACCACGACAAGGTAAACGGACACGGGGGGGAATTAATTTTTGATAGTTATTACTCAAATTCAGGAAATTTACCAACAAATCATTTTCTGTAGCAGTTAAGACAGTCTCATGAGTATCCTTCACTTCACTGTAATATAAAACTTGATTAAGATCGTTTAGTTCAAATGAATGTCCATGTGATTGAGGTTGTTTTAAAATTTCTGGTCCTTCCCACCACTGTTTACTTGTCATGAGAACATCTGCATCTTGTCCACGGGAGATAATATCCGCTATATTATCTTTAGAAGAGGTATGTCGCCACTGGTAATTTTGATTCATCGTTTGAATTACCTTCACTCTATTGGAAACGAACGGCTTTAACTTCTCCGCAGGGGTTTTAATCCAGGCAAGAACAATGGTCGAGTCACTATACAAGTAAATATGATCTATTGGCAACTGCAATATGGGTACAATCTTGGATGTAAGTCGCGCTAAAAGCAGAGCTGATGACAACTCCAAACGAGGTATTGTTAAGGTTTTTAGAGGAGATACCTTTGATTTACTACACAAGAGACTCGTTTTTATGTATCCAAACGCATCTGTCGATTTCAAGTAGACAACTGCACCAAAAGCTTGTTTTGAAGCATCAGCAAATCCATGTAGCTGAATAGTAATTGCTTTAGGAAGAAGACTGTACCTTGGAATTTGCACTTGATTTATAACTGGAAGTTGTTTCAAAAAGCTCAACCACTCCCTGCACTCCTTAGGAGGGAGAGGATCCGACCAATTGAGTGCCAATACCCAAAGTCACTGAAAGAAAATTTTTGCCTTCGAAATAATTGGTTGTATTAGACCCAAGGGGTCGAAAATTTTTGCGATTGTGGCTAGAACTTCACGTTTCGTGTAATTTTCCTCGATATCCACAGTCACTCTAAATGTAAAATAATCCAATTTTGAACACCAAAACATTCCCAATGTCTTGACAGTTATTTCTTGAGATGTGAACGAGTATTCATGGTGAGTATCCCCTAGTATTAATTCAGGATGGTTAGATACCCATTTATGGAGTTCCATTCCTCCTCTCTGCAAAACTTTAATGAGATTAGACTGTAGGAACTTAGCCTGATCCAAACTTTCTGAACCCGACAGCACGTCATCAACATAAAAGTCGTTGCGAACTACTTGACATGCATCGGAGTAATCTTTAAGTTCATCATCTGCCAAAGCCCTTAGCGTTCGAGTGGCCAGAAATGGCGCACATTTTGATTTTTTGCAGTTCTCGATCCTCAGGATCTACTAATATCTGCCGATACATCTTTTTTATATCAGCACTGAAAGCATATTGATGTTTTCTAAACCGCAATGCAATGGAAAACAAGTCCTGTTGAATGATACCTCCGTTGAGTAAAATTGAATTTAGTGAACTACCCTCATTTGTTTTTGCTGAAGCATCGAATACGACCCGTAAAGGCGTAGATACACTATCTGGTCGTAAAACGGCGTGATGTGGAATGTAATAACCATTGTTCGTGTTTGAAGGACACTCAATTTCCCTTTCCATGTGCCCTAGATACAGATATTCGTCCATAAAACACTTGTATTGACTTGCCATACCTTCGTTTTCGCTTAATTTTTTCCAAAGTTGATTCAAACGTTTTTCTGCGACATCTCTGGAGTTTCCCAAACATGACCTCCTGTTTTCCCTTATCGGAAGTTTAACTATATATCTACCAGAATCATCGCGTTTAGTTGTTTTAATGAAATATTCCTCGCAGTACAACTCTTCAACAGAAACATTTTTGTCATCCCCAGCATCTCCAGGAAACGATTCAATCTCAAAAAATCTCTGAATTGTACGATTTAAGTTTTCCTTTTCGGAAGTCAAACCCGCAAAGAAATTTATTTTTACGTTATTTATCGTTCCTGATACTACAAATCCGAACACTGTGTTTTGCAAAAATAAAGAATTATCTTTTGATTTAAATTTCCCCGGCTTAAGCAATTCAAAAAATAATTCGCACCCAATTAATGCATGAATTTGTTAGGAATAAAAAACTCAGAATCCGCTAATTCGATTCCGCTGGGAAAATCTAACCGCGACACATCCAGACGACTCATCGGCGTTAGTCCCGTAATTTTTGGTAAAATTAAAAAGGTTGTAGTTTTTGTATAATCTCCCTTCTCGTTTGAAATTGTTGCAGTTAATGACTTTTTTACAAAACTCTCTTTACCATTGATACCAGAAATGAAAAGATTCGGTTCTTCCTTTTTTAACTCAAGAAATTCAGCGGCTTCACGAGAAATGCAGTTTACAGTGCTGCCACTATCTAAAATTCCTCTTAATTTCACTTTCCTTCCACTCGCATTGGTAACATACATCAAAACGGTACATAAAATTCCTGACTTCTGAGCTAGGAGCGTGCTAGCGAGTGACGCTTCTTGTTTATACGATGATTCTTCTATCGTGGAAAACGAATTATTAACATTTACATTTGAAGGTACTGATTTACTGTCATTTTTGTCTTTTTCATAATGTAGCAATGTATTATGCCTTTTAAAGCATACCGAGCATTTGAATGTTGAACGACACTCAGACTTGTGTTGCCTTAAGCAATTTCTACACAATTTGTGATTCTTTACAAATTCTAAGCGCTGAGAAATATTTAAATTGTTGAACTGGTTACACTTAAATAAAGAATGTTGTTCATTACACATAAAGCAAAGTTTAATGTTTTTATCGGCATTAATAAATAAATTTCTGGGTTTTGACATAGGATTTTGAAACCCTTTTACATTTTTGTTAGAAATACTCGTATTTAATTGATCAAGCACATTAGATCTGTTATCTATAAATTGTAATAATTCATGTAATGACGGATTTTTTTTAGTAGCTACAGATAATTCGTATGCCTTTCTAGAATCTTTGTCTAGCTTTTGAAGAACGATGTTCGTTATTATCGCATTTGAAAGATCATTACATTCTAAATTAAGCGCTTTTAAGCCTCTTAAATTCTTTTTAACTTTATCAGATAAATTTCTCAATAATTTTGAGTTTTCGAAATTTATTTTTTCTAATCCCAATATTTCCTGAATATGGAGATCCACTATTGTACGTTTATTTTCGTACCTAGCCTCTAATGCACTAAACAAGGATTTAAACGTGTCCTCACTAGTTTCTAACATTTTTGCTTCACCTTGTAAGGCAGCTTTTAAATAGAACAATTTTTGAGTTTCTGAAATGTTTTCAATAGCAGAAATCATGGATTGAAACTGACTCTTAAAATTAGCAAATTCTTCAATTCTACCGCTAAATTTAGGTAACGGGATAGTAGGCAATTTAGGAGCCAAATCAAACTTTAATGAATTGTTAGCGCTAAAGTCTTCAGTTTTAGACTTATCCGTTTTATCAGTAAACCCAGTAAGGAAATATTTAATGTTTACCTCCAGAGTGTCGCAGATAGAGTCCAATTCCATGAAGATTTCATCACACTCGAATTCTTCTTTTTCATCCAACTTTAACTCACCGTATAACTCGAAGAGCCTTTTCAATTCTTGTTTTAATTCCGAGATATCACGTAATTTACTTTCGCATTCAACTTTAGTCTTCTCACACAATTCTTTATCTTTCTCATCAAATTTAGTTATAATCGTGAGCTTTGCCTTTACGCGTCCCCTTAATCGGTTCAACTCAGCTTTATTATATGTTTTAGCCATTTTATTATCCGGCTCGACGGACCATATGTTGGTCGCTGGTAGTGGACTGTGTCTTATTTAGAGAAATAGCTGAGGCTGACACAATTCTAGTTTTGCTTGGTTTTATTGAAGAACAATTATATTGTGTACATCATGCCGCCGCAGTCTTACTGTTTCTGGCGCTCGTCCCAGAGACCGCAGTATAAAACTGCAATCCCAGAGGTGTTGCCACAGGAAAAGTATAAATATATAAATTTGCATATGCACAGTAAAATACATAGGGTATACGCTATATGTCTAAAAAATGTGTGAGAGTGTACGGAGTATCGAGTATACCGTATGGAAACACCACACTGTTGAATAACTTTTCAAAAAAAAGAAAGAAAAAAATGAGAAGTATTAATGAAAAAGTAAATACAAATTAAAAATGAAGAAGTTAACTCACAATAAATAGATTCCTAGTAAAAATTCATGATAAATCATACTTTTTTTGCTCTGAAATATATGCATCAGTATCTTATATCTTTAAACGAGCAATTCTTGTGGGTATATATATATTTCTTATCTCGGAAACGGCTCTAACGATTTGGATGAAATTTTGGATTAAATTGAAGTTTTGCATTCTAAGTTCATCTACATCAGTGCTTTTTCTGTAAAAACGCGATTTTTTACAACAAACAGTTTTTTAATATAAAGTCAAATTGAGTTAAGCCTTGAAGTAAACAGTGAGTTGAGGTATCAGGCAAACGATTTGCAGCCATAACAATGAAAATTTGTCTCTTCTCGCTTTAAAATTTTATACTTGCTTAGGGTTGCCAGGCTTGGCTGATATTGGCCACTTTGGCTAATTTCAAACACACTTGGCTGAAAACAAATTCAAAAGCATTATGGAAGTCGATGTAAGGCTTTTTTTCTTTTCTAAGTGAAACTATTGCTTGACCATCCTATTTTATTTTATTTTATTTATTTATTTTCTTTTTACACTTCAAATAGTTTAAGATGTTTTTTAAATCACGCATCTAAATTTTATTTCAAAGAAGTGTATGTCTTGAGATTGTTTATGTTTTGTTAAGACGGTTGTTATCATTTGTTGGAATGGTTTGTGGATCATCAGTTTTGATGGATATCATGCTGTATGTAGCATTTTCTGGCGTAAAAACTGAAAGTACTTACTCAAAAAGAAAATCTCGATTGGGATAAAATCGTGAAACGCATCATAGTATGAAAGGAAGTATTCGGTTAAAAACCGATTTCACCATAGCAAAACTAAGGTCAAAATATTTTAATTACTGACAAGAAAATTGTATAGTGGAAACAAACGTAACAGATAGTTTAAAGCAAAATGTTGATTTAATTACATTCAGAATCTTCTTTGTTTGGTACTTTAGTGTTATAAGAAGGTCGAGTACATAATATTTCGTTAACGTGAAGCTTTTCAAGTATATTTGGAAAAGTATTGAACCTTAAAAAAACACAATTTGACAAAAAATAATTCTTTTAAAGCCGAGCGAGGCTCGGTCGTCCAGGTACTTGTCATTATATATCAATTGTTTAGTTTGTTTCATTTGTTTAGATGTTTTGTAATTATTATTGGGTATTATAGCGATTCATTTCTCAAAAATGTATGTTGTTTTTTTATTTTTAACAGTTAGAAAAATGTCTAAATAGGTTTTTTATTCCACTTTATATTATTGTTTCATTTGTTTACATTTATATCAAAGAAAATCAATACTACTGTTAATCATTCGCGGGAAAAATGATTATTAGATTATGAATAACAAATATGCGCTTCCTGTTCATCTTAACTCATTTTACAATTTACAGTAAGCAATATTTATTACGTACTATCTTTTACGTTGGGATTTAAATTTCAAGAGTATTTTCTTCATATCCATACAAATAAATTTTCATTTTTCTTTCTTATCGTATGTGTTGCGTAATATAATATTTAATGTGTCATATGCCTACAGTTTGATTTAATTTACTATTCAAGAACTATTTGTGTCGATATTAAATCTTAAACGATATTAAATCTTAATCTTTTAATTGAAAGATGTATCAGAGTACTTCATGTGAAAACCATTTACTTTCTCAATGGATTGAGAAAAAAAAATGTTAAATTTTTATTCACGGTAGAGCTATTATGGAATATAAACAAACCGCTTTCACGGGCGGCCATGTTGAATGAGCACGCAGGCCTTGTTTTAAGATGGCTGTGGGAGTATAGTATGTTGTCATACCATATCATCACATCAGACAGTTGAAAAATTTAAATCACAAAGAATAACTGTTCAAATAGAGTTTTGATCACTGTCAGAATTTAGTAAATATTGTCGATTGATTTTGTTGTGTCATTTCTGTGCAAGTAGGTGTGTTTGAAGCAGTGGCGTACATATGTTTTTATTTTGGAGGGTGCCCTTATAACCGAAATTAGCTCCCTTCCTCCACTTTTTTTTTTTTTTTTTTTTGTAGTTTCAACTTTTTTTGGGGGGGAGGGGGGCCGGTGCCCTGATCTTCTCACTTTTTTTCGAGGTGGGGCAAGGACTTCATTCCGTCTTCCAAGGGCAGAACCAAAACATAGTTTTAAGAGGGTACTCTTAAAAAATTCTCGCTTCTGATGGGGGAAGAGGGGGATGGGGTCCCGTGTGTCCCCCCCCCCAAAATTTTTTTTGAAATCAAAGTCCTAAGAACGCAGTTTTAGCCCGTCTCTGGTGATGCTACGGGGTGAAATAATTCTGGGGCACTCCTGCGGAAATTTTTAGAAATCGAATCCTTAAAGACGCCATTTTCGGCTACATTTGTTGCAGATAGAGCAATAAAAGGAACTTTTTGAAGTTGTTCCCGATCGATTTTTTTTTTTTTTTTTTTTTTTAAAGAGCTTAATCGATCATCTCTCTGCCTGATTTTTCGAAATTGAAGTTCTATAAGCGCAGATTTCGCACTTAACTACGTTAAGGACAGGGCGGTTCTGGGGCTCTCCTGAAAACTATTTCGAAATTGAAGTCCTAAAAAACAAAGTTTTAAATGGATATTCAGTGGTTAATTCAGCCAAGAGATAATCAGTGGGATGCTATCCACCTTAAAGTTTTGGAAATTATAGTTTTTTAATTTTCAGATTTCATTTGGGAGTTTTGGGCACTAGTCCATTTTTTTTTTTTTTTTTTTTTTTTTTTGTAATTGCAGTCTTTAGATTGCGACTGTGGACCATATTTGGTAATGTTAGAGATTTGGCCAATTTTCAAAATTGAAGCCCCAGAATAAGTAATGTTGAACGATTTTCGATGCTATTAGAAATCGTCTCCTGGAAATTTTTCGACATTGAAGTCCTGGAAAACGAGATTCAAGACGCTCTTTTATGGTTTTGGTGTGTGTGTGTGCGGGGGCAGGGGGCAGCTTGTGAAGCTTAGCATTTTGAAGACTTTTTTAGTTTTAAACCCACTGGGCAAAAGAAAAAAAAAAACGGAGCAGTGGGATGAGAGAAATAGAGTTGTTGGGCGTAATTACCTGATTAATAGTTAGCAACTTTTGGAAATTTTTATTTTAAGGTTCTTTTCAAAAGCAATTCAGCTTTTTTTTCCCAACATTAGGCAATCTTTGGAAAAAAAGAGTTCAAAAATCCTCCCGTGAAAGGTAAAACACAACTTCAGGTTATCTTTGGAGAATGTAGACGTTTACAGCTAAGGAGCGGTGAAGGATCTCTATCCGAAAGTTTTCAAAATTAAAATCTTACAGGCACAATTTCAGACTATTTTTGGTAGTAACCTTAGTGAAAGGATGTTGATTCCAGGACTCTCCGCCAGAAATGTTTTGAAATTGATGTCCGAAAAACGCCTAAATAAATGCGTTGTTAGGACATCAATTTTCCAATATTACTCCAACCGAACAATTAAAACGTATTTTAAATTTCTTGCAAGGGACGAGAGTTATGGGGAGAAATATTTTGAAGACCCTTCTTATCAGATTGACTAGAAGAAAAAGAGGTGGGAGGTGGGGATAGTGAAAGAAGGAGGTGTGACCTTAATTTGCTATGCAATAATCTGCATCTGTTAAAAAATTTTAATTTAAAGTTTTCTTTTTGAAGAAAAAAAAAGATATTCCCCCCCCCCCAACATTATTTGTTTTTCTTTTTTAAAAAAATAACTACGCTTTCCCCAGACACGTTCTTTTCTTGAGTGAGAGGTACGGATCCCCTGGACCCCTTTTGAACACCATTGCCTGCTGCCCCCTAACGCAGAGTTCCTAAATTTTAGCGATACGCGGCACAGTTTGAAGAATTAGAATTTTCTAACGGCATCCTAGTCTAGTTTACTTATTATTGTTACCATGGACACTTCCAGACACTCATCACCTCTTTTTACGGCACCCAATTCGGAAATTCCTAACAATTATTATCCCTATCATTTTTTGTTTCTTCTTTTTTTTTTCTACCTTTATTTATTTATTTATTTTTTTTTTCTAGATTTTGGAGGGGGCTCGGCCCCCTCAGTTCCTCCCTTATATACGCCCTTGGTTTGAAGTGCTTTATTCTGTAACTCAAAGCCAGGCTAGCATTTCAAAAATTGCGATTTTTCGTTTTTTAGTGCGTTGTATGTAAAAGCCTATTCCGCATCGAGCCATGTGAACGGAATTCTTTAAAAAAGTTCCTTTTTAATTTTTTACGAAGGTTAAAAGAGCGCGCGTCCCTATCCTTTGCACACGCCAGAAAAAGTTTTTCCTCTCTCCTGTAAAACTACCATAATGCGACTTACGTCCTTCTGGCTCTGAGGTACAGACAGGTGTGCCCACAGGGTAGGAATATGGCGCAAGTTGCGCCATCAAAATTTTTTTTTTTTGGGGGGGGGGGATTTTAAATTTTTTAAAATTTATTTATTTAAATTCATTTATCGATTTAGTTTTTAATCGAATTATTTATTTTACTCTGTTTATATTTTATTCATTTATTTATTAGTTGCTGTGTGTGTGTGTGTTTGTTAATGGTGTAGTACAGAACTTTCTAATAAAATAATAATTCAAAATAAATAAATAGATTAATAAATGTAAAAATAAATAAATAAATTAAGTAATTTTAAAAATAAATTAATGAAAAATTATTTAAAAAATAAATTTAATAAAAAAATAAAAAATAAATAAATGAAATAAAAAAAGAAAGCTAAAAATAAAAAATAAAAAACGAGAAAGAGGGTTGGGAAAAAATGGGGGGGGGGAATTGGTGCCATTGAACTTGGGGGGACGGGCATCCCTGGGTACGGAATTCATGAATGACTTTCTACCCATGAGCACGATAAATTTCCGATTATCCGCGGTGCTCCCAACATTCAAAAACCAAAAAATAACTTAATAAATAAAATATTTTTATTTTGTATTGGATCGAAAATTTACTGAATGTAGATTAATGCACTTATCTGACAAGTACAAAATCTTTTTTTAGACGTTCCTGTTTCTTTTTTCCCTTCCCTTCCAATGCAGTGGCGCTGGCACACCCAGGATGTTTTCCTGGGAGTGGTTATAAGTTTCGTAAGGATAGCTCTCAGTCGTGAAATGAGGGGCATATTTCGAAATTTTTCAAAATTAAAAGCCAAAAAACGATAGTTTATGCCTTCTCTTTTGTCTGGTGAAGGGGTTGATGACCCTTTTTGAAATTCCTTCTGGGAGCCCCCCCCCCCCCCCCCACATTCCTTGAGCCCCCCTCCGTGGGTGCGCCACTGTTCCAATGTCATCAAACCTTCCCAGGTCACAGAAAAGCGTGATTAGTTGAAACCTAATTTTTGATTTATAGTTTTAGTGCTTAAAATTCAAAAATACACAGCATTTCATTTTTTCTGTGTTATCCTTTCTTTTTAGTGGACTCATTATGCTGAAGCAGCATCTATAAAAATATATATTAATAATTAATAAATGTTCTGTAAGCTGCATAGTCTTTTAACTCTTCATATTGTTTCTTTAATAAAGTTATTTTCAGTAGTGTGAAAAAAAAAAAAACTATAGATCACAAAGAAAGAACTGCATTTTTTTTTTTTTATTGATTTTAATATAACTAAAACTAAAAAACACGACCAAACTTATATAAGGGAATCTGATAAAGTATATGCGATATTCATGTGAGAACAAATAAAAAAAATCGTTGTTTTTCCTGAAAATAATAAGGCATCAATAATCCGAAGAGATGATATTATGATGAAATTTACCCGTCCACCAACT
Organism: Uloborus diversus; assembly: GCF_026930045.1. Lineage (NCBI taxonomy): Eukaryota > Metazoa > Arthropoda > Arachnida > Araneae > Uloboridae > Uloborus > Uloborus diversus. Next base: position 18,474 of record NW_026559133.1, on the reverse strand, counting down.
ATCTGGGTTTGAAGGTTCATACTGAGCAGTGTCTTCACAGTCGTTTCTGTTACATTAGACCAATTTATTTGCGTTGATTTTTTACAAACCTTGTATTTACTACTTTATTAGTTACATAGAAAATCTATTTTATCATCACTACTTTTAAGAGCAAATTAAAAAAATAGAAACAATAAACATCGTAATTATTTCTTGTAGCCTTGTAATTAAAAAGACGATTAAATGCATGGTATTTTTAAGCACATTCGGTACAGAAAGGTCTAGAAAAACATCAGGACTTAAAATTGAAAAAGGTTGATATAAAATTGGAGGTGGTATAAACACTATTTCTATACCATCTCAATTCTCAGGATGGTATAGAACTATATTTAAACACAGGTGATGAGTTCATACAATGACATATACGAATATACACATGACGCTAGAAGATGCTACCTAGAACAAATAAAAAGTAATGGAACATTTATTGCCATCTAGTGAAAATAAAGGGAGTTATAGATTTGCTGTGTAAAGTATTGGTGACCTTCCAACCTCCCCTAATAATTCATTTTATTCAATTTTGAATATGGTGATGCTTTAAAGTACCCTCGTTAAATAAAAGGTTAAAATGCATTTCAATGGACGGTAAATCAGAATTGCAGCTGTGAGCATGTATTCCGATTCGGCATTTGTACTATTTGGGGGAAGAAACATACTTTCTTTGGCCCATTACTGCGCAATTTAAATTCACCTAATAAGCAAAATCCACTTGTTACAATCTGCTTCTATATCTATGATATTAAAGAATTTGTTCTTTAATATCTTGTTTTCTACTATATCGTAATGTTTTGACTTTTAAGTGTGTTCACATGTGCCAGAGGCATGTTCACAAAAAAAAAGTTTACAAGTGTCTCGTCTTTTTAGACATCGTTCACAAATTATTTCACACTGGTAGGGTTGAAGGGGTTCTTGAATTTGTGACAGTTTGTGAGAAGAAGGGAGGGGGGGTAACAATAAAACTCACATCACGCATTTGTCATAAAAAATTAAGAATCAGATACAAAAAGAAGCAAAATAACAAAATAAATAGACAAAAATCAGATAAGTGAGAAAGATACAAATGCGCCGAAAGGATGTGGATCTCGTGACTGCGTTAGAGTCTTTGGAATTTCTTGGAGGAGGTCTTGTAGCATCAGAGTTTTCCGAGCTTGCTGCGGGTTTATTTTCTTCGCCTGGGAAATAAAAGGATTGGGGATTATTATATCATTTACAACACCAAATATACATTGAGTGGTTAAATTATTTTGACCAATTGATACTTATACGCAGATCAGAGTTGTTGCAAATGGAGGGTTTAAACATGCAGGACAAGTGAAGAATTAAGTGTACTCGTTAGTGAACAAATGGTCAAAAATAAAAAAAGAGTCTCAGCTCAGTTTGAACGTGGAATGATAGCAGGCATGGGAAACATCGAAACTAGTATTAACTAAACGGTTGCAGTTGGGAATTGTTCGATGGTGAAAGTCATAATTTATTTTGAGAGTGGGCTACCAAGCAACAAACATCAAGCTGGTAGAGGTTCCAGATTTAAAGAAAATGTTAAGACAACTATCTAAAAACTAAATTAACTTTATTTGGATTCTACATACGAAAGGGCTTCCAAATTGCCCTTGCTATTCGAACTGCCACGAGACGACCAACATCAACAAAAATCAAGCTATCGAATGCCACGAATCCACGATACATGAACAGCAAGACATCTAACTAAATTGAGCCGATAGGTGGGAAATTTGCATATCGAAAAGCGCCCTCTTGCGCACAGGTATACTCGAGGATTTTTATGGAGATTTTCCACAAGATTACAATATGATAGGAAACTTGCCAGAGTAGTCCACTACACGACTGAGACGTCACTCTAATAGAAGAGCAACAGTCCATTTGCAAAGAAATCTAATCAAAAAGTATAATTAAGGTTCTTTGAACGAGTTGTTCGCAGCACATTGTATAGGCGATGAAAGCCGAAGACCTCTACTGTCTGCTTTGAAAAAGCTTCCAGTTCACAAAAAAAAAAAAACACCTTTTGGACATTATATGATTGGAACAGGGTCAGGTGGTCCGACAAATTTCCGTTTGTGCCATGAACCGTTGAACCATGAAGATGTCAGGGCCCAGTTATGAAGAAAACAGCACGACAGCAAGGAGCCAGGAAGTGGAAGTAATATAGTTAGGGAGATATTTTTTGGAATCGTATTGGACCTTAGATTCATGTAGAACAACGCCCATTATGCTTAGAGGGTATTAAAGTGTTTTTGCAGGTCAAGTAAATCTTTATGTTAATAGTGCGGAGATTAATATTAGCACGAAAATGCTCTCTGTAATGAAGCTGGAATAGTTCAGATCTATTCGAAGAACATGAGAGAAACTTGAACTGCACAGTCATCTGATCTTAGTTCAATTGAGAATCTGTTGGATGAGATCAAAATAGCTGCATAGAAAGCAGCACCTTTGTTTTTACATTTTCAAAAAGTTAGTAACAATAGATAAAACACTTAAGCAAGCTGCACAACTATAAAGTTATTGCAAAATAAAGTTATGTTTTTACATGTTCTACCCCATGTTCTTACCCATTTTTTAAAATAATTTTGTGTAATTTTTAACATGATTAGTATCGCAAATTTTCTTTACTGCACATTTATTGTTTTTGGAAGTAAACACCTCTTCTCCCTTCAGCTCAAAGTTTGTGTGTTAATATGTGTGTCTGTCTATGAATTATTATTAATATTATTATTATTTGTTATAATTATCAATATCCTCAGTGGATTGATGAACAAGGAAATATATTTTCTGTATTATCATCGTTTGAAAGAAGCTTTGTTATTTTATGTTTTATGTTTCACCTGCCTGAAACTTTTTCGGTTTCACTTAAAATCTGTTGACGTCCTTAAAAGCTTGAGCTACGCAGATTTGCAAAAGGCAATGCGAAAACTTTTCCAACTTTCTCAAACATCTCTTCTTTGTTTACACTTCGGAAACCTGGGTAATAAAAATCGTAAGTTTATGACTTGTTTTCACTCCCGCAACAGTGCACCTTGTCTAGATAAGTGTCTCTTTTCATGCATTTTTTTTTGTACTAATCTTATATAATAATGCTGCTGAAATACTTTCTAAAATCTTCATCTATAATTTGCAGTTTTTTTTACTAATCTTATATAATAATGCTACTGAAATATTTTCTAAAGTCTTCATATATAGTTAGTTAAACTTTTTTATATAACTTTACGTTTATGACTTGTTTTTTTCACCACAACAGATGTTGACCTTCTAATTGCATCTTGTCCAGATGAATTTCTTTCTTCCTGCATTTTCTTCCTGATCATATGTATTAATATGCTGCCAGAATATTTCTTAAAATCATCATGCATAGTTGACTTTATTTACTCTGGTTAATTGGCTTAATATTATTAAGGGTACCTTTGGACCATGTTGGTTGATTTTGCAAAACTTCATAATTCTTAACAAATTCGACTCAAAAGCAACTGTAGAAGGCCCTATGCTCAACTTTGGTAATACGGTTACAATCAGGAGTTAGGGTCTAACTGAATTTTGGGTAAATGAATCAGATTCAGAAGTAGAAGATTTTAAAACTCTAAGAGTCGGAGTCTGATATGGTCATTTTCCGTCCGAGTACCCAATCAGCCATGGGAGTGGAGTCGGAGAAGGAATTGGGCTAGTTTTGGAATAAACTTGGAGTCGAATGCTAATAAGATCCCTGGAGTCGGTCATTTCTCCTCCAAATCCACAGCCATGGTTTTATTAAAGATTTTCAATTTTTTTATTTCACACAATAAGTTGGAAGATTACACACTACACAGCCCATTCTTATTGTCCAATAACTACAAAGTTACTGTTTGGAAATTTGCTCTTGAATAGTTTCGTCTCTTACGTTGTAGTATTCTATGCAATGTAAGAAATGACATAAATTTCGCGATTAAATTGAACAAAAGTGGAGAGAGTTTAAAAATGTTTTTAAAAACTTTTTTAAATTTTTGCGTTTAGAAATGCGCTACTTTTATAATACTAATTTATTTACCTCATATTTCTTTCATGGTTGAAAATGAGCCCAAGTCATAGGATGATTTTGAGTTAGGTTAATCATTGACTTCTCATATTTTTAGAAGTAATATTTCTAAATTCCGGATAGCTAAACTAGGGCCCAGAGGGGGTGGCGGATGTTCATGCTCAAACCACTTTGCATCAACACATATTGCCATTCCTAATTCTGCAGAACACGTAATGATTAATATGACATCCTCCCCCCTCCCCACTCCTCCCATCCCCCGATTCTGGTATCGCTTTTCTTTAGTTTTAGGCCAGTTTATATTGTGCCACCACATGTTGGGTTTTATAACACAATATTTAAATAATACAGTGAAATCCCGATTCAACGAGCACCAATACAACAAAATATAATTTCAGCGAAAAAAAATTTTAGTCCCGATTTTAACATACATTGCTTGAATTTCATTGCAACGAAATTCCTGCTACAACGAACAAAAATTTACAGTCCTTGAAAGGTCGTTGCAACGAGATTTCACTTTAGCATGGCAGTCAAAAATAAAAATATTGTAGATAAAAATTACCCTGAATGGCTGCATTCTATTTGATTTACTTAAAAAGTTCACTTTATTACTAACACATTTTTTATGAATATTTAACTAACACGAGACACACATCAAACCCACGGAAAGTCAAAACACATCTCTTTGAAATCCGCCGATGCTGATTTAATGCTATTAACTCAGGTGATACGAAATGAAAAATGTATATTAGTATTATTGAAAATATCTGCAGTCTTTTTACACAGTAATTGATACAAAGCCCTCTGTCCCACCCAAAAAAAATGAACATGAACAGGCCAAAAAACTCCTCCATTCCTAATGAAACATATCGATGCTCTAGTTCAAGACTGAGAAATCTTAAAAATTGCTGTTTTGTGAAAAGAAAACATTGTGTGTGTGTGTGATTTCCCTAGCTGTAGTGCAGGAAATGTGCCGCAGAAAAGGAAGTTAGAGAGTGAACAAACTGGAATTGAACATACATCAGTGTAGAACTGCTGAAGCAATGAATTACTTTACACTCGCATCCTAAAACGAAACTTCAAAATCACTTTTAAAAGATACCTACGTACTGATCAGATCAGCGATATATTAGTTTTCAAGAGCCCCTTTTTCTTTCAATATCCTGCAGAATATAATTGATGTCCACATGCGAATGCACGTATAATAGTGCATTTGATTATCGAGATAATCAAACACCCTGCATGTTTTCTCTTAATGACAAGTTTTTAATGATTTTTTTAAAGTTTTGAACTTACCAGTTTTATGCTCGCGAACGAATGACCTCAGCAGTGTCAGGGCAAGATCAGGGCACTCTACTTCAAAATACGACCACTCTTTGGACTCCACGACTTCAGCCGCATGCTTGTGCAAGAAACGTTTAGCCAGCAAAGACAAATCCTCCAGGTTGTATTTTTCAGAAAGTGTGATGACGTCGCAGACGTTTGCCACAGACAAATTTTTCTTCATGTACCTCTTGCACATCACTTTTAATTCCTCTATAGCAAATTTTTCTGCAGCAGCGAAAAGTCTGGACACGTTATCACTAGACAATTCCTTAACTTTTCCAGTATAAATGTAGAAAAGCAAATTCCTAAGGGTTTCAGAATCAACATCGTCAATGACATGTGTGCAAGGGTTGTTTTGTTTGAATATGTCACTGAAGACTTCGGATCTTGCACCAAGTATAGCTCTGTGAGCTGATATTTCTTCCTTGCTCGATCGCAAAGTAACATCAGAATAGTCTCCTGTAATGTACAGATTTTCATAGTCTCTGCATAAAGCATCCAAACAGTAAGACATATGTTCGCCATCTGAAATTAAAAAAAAAAAAATTATATCGATGTATCCCAATCAATTTGTTTCTTAATTAGCATGAATAAGTTGCGATTGCGACTCAAATAATCATCGACCTTACACTGTAAAAAAATGCCGAAACGTTACTGGTTATTTCCGTGGAACGTCTCGGGATTTCACACGTTTTTACCTATTTCCCCGTAAAAACAAGTATCTTCACAAAAAAGTTTCCTGAATCGCTACAAGTTGCACGCGTGCATACTTTTCACTGCTGTGGAAAATATTTTTAGCAATCAGTTTAAAGATTGAATGAGCGTGTTTATTAAGTGTATCGGCCTAAGGTTGCCTACGGTCTGTCCAGATTGACTAAGCTCCCAATGAGAGCGAAAATGTCAATGGATAGCTACAGATTTGCAAGGCAGGAATTGCAGGCAAGAGATATGCTTGGCTCCTTCCTGCATAGCTTTGGCCGTGGTCGCTCTGATTTTTATGGAGCCTTCTTGGTAAATTAGGAAGGTTCTAATCAATTACAGTAAACCTAATTAAATTTTCTAGAAGATTCTAGAGACATGACTGACTTTAACAGGACAGATTTCGTACGCCTTCAAAGTTTCAAGGTTAATTTCAGAAAGGTTACTGACTTTTAGCGGAAAGCATTCCTGGTTTTTACAAGCTATGTTACTGGCAGAACTTGGGCACATCAGCTGCCCATTATTTTCCAGGAACGTTTCTGAATCGTTTTCACAGTGTATTTTACCTTCCCCAGCTTAAATTACATATCTATGTGTAAGCAATTTTTAAATGCATATATGTACTAGATCTTGCAGTTTGGACTGGAGAAGTTCAAATTATATAATATATCGTTTGATATGAAATCCTGAGCTACGACACCTTCCCTCTGAGAGATGGACCATCAGAATGGACTAGTCCAGTGGTCCCCAACCTACTGCCCGCGGCTATATATGACCCGCGAAGCTGATCCATGTGGACCGTTAGGAACGTTCGTTCAACATTACGAACCGAAAACTAGTTCCGGAAATTTCCTCTTCTTCATTCGATTTACAGAATAACTGCTGTACTTTTTACAGTGAAATTGTCAAAAATTGGTTTGTAAAAGGCAGATGGAAATTTCTCATTGATGATATAAGCATGCAGGGGAAACCCGATGGGAGGCCACTCTGACCTCCCGAAGATTTCTTTATTCGGCAGATTTTGTCTGACGATTCGGCAAATTTGGGGGTAATATTGCAATTTTTAATGTAACTTTTCATTAGATGTTCTTATGTGTGCATTATCGAGTTTTAACATTCCGCAAAATTTTGAGTTCCTTCTCGGTAAATCGAGAATTTCTGTCCTTCCAAAAGGCTTAGTTCGGTGCACCCCTGTAAGCTTGTACAAATGATAATAGCAATTTTCCCTCCCAAATTTACCTTTTATTTGGCATGTTATCTGGTAGAAAAAAATCAAATACACATTTAAATTTCATGTGCTCTGTCCCACAAGAATCCAGGGCGGTCATTCCAAGCTCGTCAGCTTGCGAGATCGAGATTTTCGCTCACGTGATCGGTTGTGACGTAGAAATGTCGCAAAGTAGCATTTTAATCTACTCGAACTTAGCTTGCGGCTAGGTTCCAAGATCTCGATCTCGCAAGCTGAAGAGCTTGGAATGACCGCCCAGGTGTTGCCCTTGGTTAAAAAAACCCATTGGGTACAATTGGACTAGTCTAATATTTTGCTAGTACGAAACGATTCTCACTGACGTAGCAGCTATTTCAGTCAGACATTCAAAGATATTTTGTATAAGGTAACTTCTCAAAAAGAATTATATTTGTTTTTAACTAAAATAACTGTTATTTTTGCTAAGAACAATATTTTTTTCACAAGTTATAGTTATGTATTTTAAGGTTTTGGTGTATGTGAGCTCTATTCAATGACATGATCTCAGGGAAAGTTTAGTCATTGAATTGCCCTGAAATCGAAACATAATAGTCTGTGTGAGTTGTTCTTCTCACTTAGGTAATCAGGAGAAATGGACCATGTATAAACAAGAGAAACTTACTGTAAATTCTCCCAAAACTTACCTTTTTTGATGAACAGAACTCAAAACACGAAGGGTTGTTACTGTTATTTTTTCAGAAAATGTTGATAAACTATACTAGATAACGTTTTTCTACACGCGAGGAATGGACCCAAGATAATCTATAAAATGCTACTAAAGTCTTTGAAGAAAATAATATACGGTTGTCAATCAAGCTTCAAAACTTGTAGCATTTCCAAAACAACGTTAAAGGACTACTTTACCAAGAGTTCTTCGGGTCCTTCATCAATATTGGGAATTGAAAGGAAAACAAAATTGATTTTATGCAAATAAACTGCACCGTGTAGAAACTCTTAAAGTATATGATATGGAATACGAACTAGCAGAAAAAACAGAATATACTTGATGCTTTCAAAATAGAAAAAATCTAGTTGGGACTGTTTACAATAACTCCTTGCTCGAAATCCTACTTTCTAAATTAGGAGAGCAGTGAAAAACTAAATTGTAAGCTATTCCGTTTGTTTTTAATGTAATTAGAGTAGACTCATTGGAATTTAATATACGTGCAGGCAAATGCAATGTTTATTGCGGCCAATCTCATTTGGCCCATCACGCGCAGAATCTTCTGGGCGAGATAAATCACACATAAAAGTTTTTTGATATCATAAACGACATTTGTTTAAAGAAATTAACTTCTGCATTAGGATGTTTATAAAAGGATTTTTTAGGAAGGTGCCAAGACTCTTAAGAAAGAGGTTTAATGTAACAGGCCCTTGTTACTAAAAGCTGTTGCTATGGCTTAAAATCGATAGCGCCAAACTTTCCTGTTTCAATTTATGTCATTGAACAAACAGCACATTATGGCTATCCGGGTAAAGTAATTTTTAGCAGTGGAATGAATTACACCGAATAGGTGTCCCCAAATCCGGCATTAATCAGTGCCGGATTTGGGGGAAGCCTTGCTCCGGGAGGCAATATTTGTGGGACAGATAATTCATCTTATTTCTGTGTTTTCGTTCAATTTCGACATGAAAACTAGAAGGATAATTTCAAAGGCTGCAATTTCAAGTTTTTTGCCTCGGGTAGTTAAAAATAAAGATTCTGTAATGGCTTTTGAGATGAGGTACTGTCTGACCATCGATTACATGGAAAGGCTAATATCCGATTTATTATCGGAAATGGACGTATCTATTAGTTTATAGGGGTATTAATTGGTTTGTTACAGATGTGCACTTATGCCTCTCTATTGTTTAGCCTTAGTTTTGTAAAAATGAAACTTGGCAGCAACCTACTGCCTAATGAAACTCAGCAACATTTTTTCAATCTAAAGTATATTCGATCTACATTCGCACGGCCAAATTTAATTGATTTATTTATTCACAACAAAGTTTTGAGCTTACCATTTTGCTTTTACGATCCTGAATGAAATGAAAATATTTTCTTTTCCTTTTGTTTCCATGGTAACTATTTTTATTTTCCCTTATTTTATTTTAGAGAATGCAATAAATGAATAAGGCACTAGTGACATTATAAAAAGCATGCATCAAAATCCCATCGTCATTTTCCCTTCTCCCCTGCTAAATTCGTTCAAATGGAATAGTCTTTGCTTGGCTCATTGCCAAATTACATACAATCCGTGGTCAAACACTATATGGAGCATAAACTGCGCGAAAAACGTGGTGTCACAATGCTTATGAAAGTAGCTTTGGCCTCATATAGTTGACACTCGTCACCAAGATAAGCAAAAGGGAACAGCAAAAGAAAAGAAAGGAGACTAACGGAGAGGAATATCTTACCTTGGATGTCATCTAGAGCTTCTTCATCGGTATGGGCATCTTTAATGTTGCAATAAACGGCAAGGTTGTCATTCACCAGTATGTCCATTATATTGCTTCCTATGACATCTTCAAGTTCCAGAGTTGTGCGAACCCCTAGAGGGGTTGCATCTTGGAACTTAAGCTCTACCTTACGCTCTCCAACAATTTCGTGAAATTTGTCTCTAAATCCGATTGTCAAGCTCAACTTGTGAACTGGCACCGAAGAGGACATCCGGCTCACATACAAAAGAACCTTGCCTTCTGCATCGTGAGTTTTCAAACTATTGGGACAAACTTGTACTGTCCAGGTTGCGTTCGAAAAGCTGAAAGATGGACTTTTAAAAATAATGTTTGGTATTTTGCACACTTTGGAGAAATTTCTTAAAGTCATCACAACTGTCGCTTGAAATTTGGATGTGCTGATTACGTAAATGCAGTCTTGTGCTTCAATCCCACTTTCAAGATTCATTTTGAAAATATTTTCGAGGAAACAAGTATTAATGGAAGTATTACTGATGGCGATGTTGTGCAGAACTTTCATAAAGTATTCGTTTGTAAAAGTTGCAAACTAATTCTTCACACACAATAATTCATAAATACACGAAAAAACCTAATTTTCGCTTAATCGCCAACATTAAAGCTATTTGAAATATTTATTCATAAAAAAATATTGAATTCAATATGTGGCTGGATGATTACATGTAAGCAGTTTTCACACTTTTGATTAAAAATTGATTTTGAAATAATGACTAGAGAAACAGCTAACAAATTTGAACTAATTAGTTCATAAGTTTTGAATTTTTAGTAATGAAGAAAAGTTGATTCCTAGTTGCGGAAATGTTTAAATTAAGTAAGAGGTTTTTTGATGATATTTGCTAAGAGATATACCACGACTTTTCAATTAAATACTACATATGCAATTGGTTTAATTGTTTTTTTGTTCTTTTATTTTGAGTTACGATTTTTCGACTTTCATCCGAAATCAATTTAAAATGCATGCATTACGTTTTGACAGCTGATAATTTAATAAGAATTTTTCAATAATTTTCCGCTATTACATGTTTCTAAGCGGGAAAGCATACGAAATAACTATTCAAATTTTTCTATTTCTTAAACACCTTCACAAATTTTGCGTTTGACAAAGTATGCACTAGTTCCTGGTAAACAAACTAATGTAAAATTAATCCAGAGAATAAAAAATTATACAACAGCACGCATTCTGCAACTTAAGATTTGATTTGTATTTGACACCAGTCTTTGATAAATCCTCAATATATGTTTTTAGAATAAGGCTTAATATACTTTAATTAAACATCTGCTTTTGACAAATACGCTTGAAATAATAATTGCTTACCTGGCGATAGAAAATAGCAAAAAATTTAGGGCAAAACTTTTAAAGTTTGATTTCAATTCTTATAAAAATTTATCAAACGATATTCAGCAAATGAATTTCATTGTTTTCAACAAACAATGTGTTCCTTCGAATTAAAGAGCACTCCAGTTAGAACCATCACGTGATGAGGAAGAAATATACTCCAGCGAGAGAAAAAATTTTATGCCTGTTTCTTGTTTAGAAGTTTCACGTTCGCGCTGCTTAGCAAACTAATTAGATTTTTTAATCAACACGAGTAAAACTTGTTCATTTGTCTTCAATATTTAAAACAAACCTTATGAAAAGTCCGTTTGGCAAACATTAAAACGATCTTGCTATCAAACTCTAGCTTCAAACAATTAGAGCTATATCACTTTCACGTCTAGGTTGCTTAGCAACTAATTATTTATTTTTTCTTAACACACGTAAAACTTGTCCCTCGGTCTTCAGTCTTTGTAACAAAGCTTATGATAAATCCTATTCGTAGTCATTAAAACGATCTTCCTGTGAAACTCTAGCTTCAAACAATTAGAGCTATATCACTTTCACGTCTATGCTGCTTAGCAACTAATTATTTATTTTTTCTTAACACACGTAAAACTTGTCCCTCGGTCGTCCCTCGGTCTTCAGTCTTTGTAACAAAGCTTATGATAAAGCCTATTAGTAGTCATTAATAAAACGATCTTCCTGTCAAACTCCAGCTTCAAACATTTAGAGCTAAATCACATCCTACTAAAACTGTGCGCCGTGATTTTTTAAGAACAGCATTTCACAGGGTGCAACAACATTCGTACTAACGTCACGGGATTGAGTTAGTGTGCTCAGCTGTTGATTTCACAACTACATTTTCGTCCGGAAAAGCTGAAGTTGCTTAGGATGAGAAAAGAAATGCGTAGTATCATATCGCAGCCCCAATTTTACACAGAGCCAAGCTAAAAATTGTTACAGTTGAACTCTCTTAATACGATCACGTTTAATACGAAATCACGGGTAAAGCGAACATTTTGTTTTTTAAGTTTGGTTTGCTATCTAAATACATTGAAAATTTCACGCATTATACGTAAATTAAATTGAAAGTCTCGGCTAAGACGAATAAAAATTTCTGACCTCTTTACTAAAAATGTTCGTGGTTGAATACTGTAATTTTCTTTTTCAGAAATTATTCATCATTTTGTTCGGTAGTAGAAGTCTCATTGTGCAAAGAGAAGAAAATATTAAATATTTTATATGGAAAATAAAGTCCGAACATTTGTTTACCTGTATTCCCCTATTCTGCGATTGTCGATTATCATTTTGAGTTTTCAAGATTTTCGAAAAACATTCATTTATAAGAAATGAGTGATTAATTTTCTGAATATAATAATTAGTAGTAATGGTTTTTAAATATAGGTAATCATTTCTTTGCTTTTTCACAGTATCACTTATTCACGGTTGTTACGAATGACGGCAAATACGAACAAATTCGTGAATTTTTGACATTTCGTATTAACGAGGTTCAACTGTATTTTGAGAAAAACTCATTACAAGGGGTATTTTCCTATCCGCGAATCAGAAAATGTGCCGTAGAATGTAATGTTAGAGAATGAATAAAGGGAAATTCAACATGTCGCACCTCGGCAAAAAAAAAAAAAAAGTGACACAACTTTAAAAAAAAAAAAAAAAACTGAATGAGTAAAAATGAAGTTTTTATGCAATAGTAGTTTTTGTGACTTAGTTTCAAATCTTACTATACGCGCAAAAAGTTTATGATGTAATGTTCAATGGTTAGCTTTTGTTGTCTAAATTAATTATGCATGCTTAAAGTTCGTAAGTTTTTCTCCTAAATTATGAAATTTCAATGATGAATCACTACTGATTATATTGTTTTTACAACTCCACGAACCAGTTATGTGAGCTAGCTTTGTACAAGTTGTACGGCGAAAAAGAGCATTAAATTTTGATTTTAAAACCGAAGTAAGAAAGTTTTCCAAAATTTTGAATTGTGCCACTTTTTTTGTCGGGGTGCAATATTTTAGTACATATCAAGCAAAAATATGACTTATTCTATACAGGGTAGTTAAAAAAATAACGTGATTCGTTCAGAACTCTCAATACCCTCAATCGAAACAAAGCCAAATTTCATGGACTTACATAGAAGACCATAGGATTTCGACTCCTGCAGTAAAAAATAGTGCCAAAAGTTACCACTAGGGGTAATTTTGACCTTGGAAAAGAACATTACATGTGAATACTGATGAATGCCAAATAATGCAGCGCACATCAAGTTTTTTGCTACAAATGTTTGTTGCTTACAGATGAGATTCAATGAAATCATCATTGAATTTCAATTTCTAACAAGAGAGGAAAAATACGAAAAGTCACCGCGAAGAAATTTCAGCAACAAGAATTTCTTTACTTTATCACATTTATCTAGGATTGTGTAATGTGTCCTACTATATACCCCATGTTGGACTTTAGGTAAGAGCTTTCAGCGGCAACATATCTTTAATAGCAGTTATTAGTCGCGCATTTCCTACCGTATGGCCACCGTGGCTACCCAATTTTTCACCTTGCGAGTTTTGGCGGTGAGGTTTTATTAACGGTGTTGCATATCTACGACGTGTTCCCGATATCTGAACTTTGAAAAGTTGACTAACGTTACAGGAAGGATAAATTAATTCGGTTGTGTGGAAAATGTGTTGCATTGTTTGCAGTTCTTAAAACATCTCGATGGTGCTCATATTGAACTTTATTTGTAAGCAAAAATCATCTATTGGGAATAAAATTGATGCATGTTTTGTCAGTTAGCATAAGTCCTTTAACATTTACTGTAATACACCTTTTCAACGCCAAAATTTCCCCTGGTGGAGATTTTAAGTTATTATTTTTTAAATTTTAGAAAACAAAATGCCAGTAAAATTTTACAATGTTTCGTCCAATACTCCACTCGAAAGAGTGCTCTGAACACCTCATGTTATTTTACAACCACCTACGTAGAAATATAAACTCTCACTTTCTATAAGATACCTCAGTATTGAACTAGAACAGGAATATATGAGTGAGCGTCAGAAAATCAGATAAAGCAGATGCCAAACTGGTGTATGAAATATTACAGATAAAGGGTACATTCAACCCGAACAGAATTCGATCGAATCGAATACTATCAGTTGCTTCAACCAAATTTCAATCAAATTTCACACTTCGCTATTGGTCAATAGAATTCGATAGAATAGAAGAAAACACAGTTCTAAGTCTAAAATATGCATGTTTGCTTTGTTTTAAGTTAACTGGATTTAAATTTTCAGTTGAATACTCTTTTACCGTCGTATCGGTTCATTATTCCTACAACAATCAAACCTACACAGGGTACTAAATTCCCTTCCCACCTTTTTGTCTTCGGAACGGCTGCTGCTATATTTATAAGAGTGGTTTCTAGGAAAAAAGTCACCATGCGCTACTTAAAAAAAAAAAAAAAAAAACACTTACAGCGCCATCTGGGGTTATACTGCGGAGTTAGAATTTGTATCTTGAAAACGGGCAGAGATAGGGTAAAAAATGAGAAAGTTGTGGCACATTATCAATTGAAAAGACACCTTCTGAGTTTAATTGCAAAAAATGGGGTTGTTTCCGAAATTTTAAAATTATTTTTCTGAAAATGCATGCTTAAAAACATAGGATTTAAACATTTTTTAAATAATTTGACAAAGTTCAGTATGTTTTAACAATTATTTTAATCGGTGCACAGATTCAATTTCATTTTTTGCGCTTATGACATCACAAGTGATGAAATGCCATTCCCTGATACCATTAGAGTACAGCGCAAAGTATCACAACCAGGCAAGGAGGTTGACAGCAAAGCGTTAACATTTAGCGCTGCAATGGAGTAGCGCACCAAAGTACATCACTAGTGACGTTATAACGACCACGCCTTACTTCAAAAATCTGACATTTAAAAAAAGTAAATAAAAAATAACTGTCGGTAAAATAAAAGTATTTTCTGGCTCCATGTGTTTTTTTTTTTTGCTTATCCTACCAGTTTCAGTGACTAAAAGTAGCACCTTGACTGAAGGAAACAACCCCATTCAACGCTTAATTCTCGCGTTTGTTTTTCCCTGATTTCACGAAAACGTCCCTAATTGTTCTTTCATGTGACGTCGCGATATTTGGATGGAAGAAGAAATTATCTTTCGGGGGAAAAACTCGACACCACAATCTCAAATAAAGGTTGATTGTTGTGTTATACCCCACAACGGCGAAGCCAAAAGGAAGAGTTATAATTTTAGCAGTCTATGTATGTTTGTTTTTACGAATGTTCCACCGTAGAATTGTATCATAGTTGAACGTGCCCCAAAATTAAAATGTAAGGAGGATTTTATTTTACTTATTTATTTCATTTTTATGCGGTTCCTATCCCTTGTACGAAAGTGGATTCGAGTGCAGACGTAAGCTGTGCTCAAAAGAAAAAAAAATCTCGTATGCGAGTAAAGTGCAATGAATCGTGTGCATAAATTACTTCCAACTTTACTAGTGAATTCTTACAATATTCTAAATCCCCTCCCCCACTCTATACCATACGTTCCTTCTTCGTGTGTGTCCTGGTCAAAAATGTGACGCTATTCTTACAAGTACCCCTCCAGAAGGTATATTCTGGCTGGCCTGTGCGTGGACGTAATTATACTTCCAACTCAGTTTTCAGTAAAATGCTAGAATATTGAAGCTTTTTTTAAAATCTGTAACCGTAATATTATGTTTTCAAAAGCTGGATACAAATAGATAGCTTTAACAAACCCGAAAATTGGCAATTAATTTGTTAAAATTAGTGTATTGCAGTGATTTGCATCAGTTTTCCTCTGCAAAAAATAGTTGGAATTTAGCAAGTTCGATAGCATTGATAGGTAAACTTTGGCCTTGAAAATACCATGTCAAATACGGTGGCGGTCCGTGATTTGTGTTTCGCTGTTTCGCTAATAGCTTTTGTTTTACTTGCCGGAACGCAATGGAATTTGAATAAACGCAAACCCATTACCATTGATGGACTATGGAAAGTTTTGGAACAGGAATGGCAAGCGATACATCTAGAAAATCCCTTCTATCATGGAAAGCATGACGTAGACTTATAGTCCAGAAACAAGGTTGTCAGATTAAGCATTTAAAATGTTATCATAACATTTTAAAAATAAAAAAAAAAACTCCGATTTTTTCTTCTAAAAATGTATAAACCGCCTCCGTACTTAAAATGTATTTCAATATATGAAATTTTTACGCATTTGTCAAAGTTTAAAGAATAACCTTTTCCAACTTTGGCAATGAGATGGAAATGCCCTCCAAACCATTGGGGCGGGCCGTGGTAGCCCGATCGGTAGAGTGTCGGATTCGGGGCCGGAGGGTCCTGGGTTCGAACCTCGATGGTCGAAGACCCACCGTCGTCCTTAAAGGGGACTGGGCGACGTTAAATATGCTCGTGGTCTCAATGTCCTCCAAGTGAAACGATACCTCTGGGGGTGCTAGAACCAGGTAGCTATCAGCTCCTGGACTAGTTTTAAGTTCTCATTAACTGTTCGATCCGGTGATGGTGCTGCCATCTATCGGTATATAAAATAATGGAGGCAAGGCACTTAGTATGCAGTCCTCGACATAAAATACAGTTGTAGTCAGTTGTGACTCTGAATAGGAAAAGGAATAGGAAACCATTGGGGCAGTTGATGCACTTGCCAAGCGGTGCATCAACTGCCCCAATAATTCTCACTTCTACAACGATATGGAAGCTCCATTTTCATGATGACTGATGCATTAACAGAAGTAAGTAGGTTAGTTTAAGTGCTACAATTTTTAACGGTATTTTTATTTCCTTAATTTTGTTAATCTTTCAAATCTGAAAATTGATTTGCGAACAGCAATATGCTAAAATGAAGCATGGACAATCTTTGAGAAATGTTTGTCATGCGTTGCGGCTGAAACTAGAACATTTAGAAACACAAAATAATTACCGAGCTGCAAATTTTATTTTTTTTCAAATTTTTTTTTTTTTTTTGTAACACCCTTTAAATATACCACTATAAAAAGTTATTGAGATATTTCTCATTTATTTGTTATTGTTTTTTTACTGTGACTTATGAGTGAGTGTACTATAGTAGCGCAGCTAAAAATTACTTTCAGGGTGGGGTTTCTGGTTATAACTGACCTTACATGTAAGTAAAATAACCCAAAAACATGAATAGGCTTTATCCGCTTCAACCCAAAGACTTCCTCTTTGGCTTATTCATTTTTACAAATATTTTCACGTAAGAGAACGTTGCATATGTTACTTTTTACTGCAGGGGTTTTGAAACTGGGTACCGGGCATCCTGAGGTGTCGTAGGAAGATGCGAGGGGTGCCAAGAAGTGTTTATGTCATCAATTTAGTATATGTTAGGTGGGTTTGCCAAATAAAGTCATATGTACCAATTAGGCCATTCTCCCTTCGATGTAGCATAGTAAAAATTCGCCAAATCGTGAATTCGTCTTCATCAGAAAGCCTAACTGATGATAATGTTTATCAACAAGCAGTTTTAATAACCAGACAAAAGTTATTACCGAACAGTGATATAAAAACTATCCCTGATCTTATTTTACTAAAAGTTTTGCCTCTAGATAGTTTATTGTAGGTTACTAGTTTGAAAAAAGTACGTTATCGACCTTGTAGCAAAGGTTTCCAATCGCGAAATCCCGATCCTGAATCCCGCGGGATCCCGTAGGAAATTTAGCAGGACTGATCCCACGGGATTTTTGCACTTAATCCCGCGGGATTCACAGTCCCCGCAAAATGTTTTCCATTCAAGCGTTTTCCAGCTTCTACCGCTCATAAAACGGCTCACAAGCATCATCTGAAGTTTGAATCTTCTTCCTTGTCTACAGAAGAGAAATCTGCAAGATGAGCAAGAGAAATTGTCTTATTATTTTTTTTCTTCTAAGAATGAATTGGTATTCTTTTGCGACGTTTCAGTTTTCATACTTTCAGCAGTTGAGAAAATGCGTAAAACTTATAAGCGTTTTCGAAAACCATCACTAAAATTTGAAATCCAGTAAATTACGCCTTAGAAAAAATGGAGAAAGAATAGTATA
Source organism: Uloborus diversus (assembly GCF_026930045.1). Lineage (NCBI taxonomy): Eukaryota > Metazoa > Arthropoda > Arachnida > Araneae > Uloboridae > Uloborus > Uloborus diversus. The sequence goes on along the minus strand of NW_026559133.1, from coordinate 276 downwards.
TATTCCAAAACCCGCTGGAGTAGCCTGAATGAAATGTTGACCAATTCTGTAAGTTTTAGCAATACACTCAAAACCTTTAAATTACAAAAAGTGCACTCCAAAGAAGAAGAAGAAAGCAATAAAATGTCTGACATTTTTTTTATATTCGGCACGACTTTAAAAGCTGCGACAGAAACACAGGATGACTTGCATGACAGGGCAGTAAGTTAAGCTGCTCAAGTTTTTTGTTGTCTCTTGAAAGTAAGTAAGATATACAATTAGCGAAGTTATCCAAAC